>NC_036638.1:12542312-12594936 GCF_002806865.2 Cucurbita pepo subsp. pepo
GACGTGAGCGTGCGAGTGGGGGGTGCAATACGAGGACTTCCCAAGTGGTCACCCAACTTAGTACTACTCTTGCCCAAGCATGCCTAACTGGAAAGTTCTGATGGGATCCGGTGCATTAGTGCTGGTATGATAACACCCGACATGCAATGTGCACAAATTGCATTTAACGCATGCGGGGCGACATGATCGAGGCGACGATGGATGCACGCACATGCTCAGAACGGCCGGTGGGGCCCGTGTAGACACGTCGGGGAGAAGAAACGCGATGGGCATGAGTGTGCGAGCGGAGGTGGTTACCATTGAGAACGTCCCAAAGTGGTCACCCAACTTAGTACTTCCCTAGCCCAAGTGCGCTTAACTGTAGAGTTTTGATGGGATCCAATGCATTAGTGGTGGTATGATCGCACCCGACATGCAATGCGCACAAATTACATTTAACGCTTGCGAGGCGGCATAATCATGGCGACAGTGGGTGCACGCACGTGCCCGAAACTGTCAGCGAGGAGAAGAAACGCGATGGACGTGAGCGTGCGAGCAGGGGCGGTTGCTATTTGTAAAGAAAGGAAAAAAAGAACGGGGAGAAATTGAAATAACCAGTAAAAGAAATAAAAAAAAAGGGGTGGAACATGAGTACTTCCCAAGTGGTCACCCAAATTAGTACTACTCTCGCCCAAGCACGCTTGACTGTGGAGTTCTGATGAGATCCGGTACACTAGTGCTGGTATGATTGCACCAGACATGCAATGCGCACAAATTGCATTTAACGCATGCGGGGCGACATGATCTAGGCAATGGTGGGTGCATGCACGTATTAAGGGGAATGAAGCATTTCTTATAAGGGTGTGGAAACGAATCGCTAGTAGATGTGTTTTAAAACTGTGAGACTGAAGATGATGCGTAACGGGCCAAAACGGACAATATCTACTAACGATGGCCTTGGGTTGTTACAAATGGTATCAGAGCTAGACACTGAGCAGCGTGCTAGCAAAGACACTTGGCCTCCAAGAGGGGTAGATTGTGAGATCCCACATCGGTTGGAGAGGGGAACGAAACATTTCATCATGCCTATACATAAATTAGGGCCTAATCAGGTTTTTCAACCTTCTTGCGTATCTAGCAAAGTACATTCAACATATCATGTTAGAGTCGCAACAATTCAAGTCCAAAAACATGCAATTGAGCTAAATCATTAAATATTCCATTTCCTATGATTGGTTTAACCCTCCTACCCATGTCACTCATCCCAATGTCAAGTATTTGTGGTCAGAGGTCTGACCACTAACTGCTTCCAACTATTAAGCGGCTAGGACATTATGAGAAATATCGCTCGATATTGGTCAACTGTTAGGGTGACTCACTAATAGACCAAATAATGCATCTCAACTGAGAGAGGGGGCGATCCTCGTGCTTGCCAAGCTACTACCCTCATGTTATTCTTCACCCTTGTAGACGAGTTCCCGATCAAGGAATAGTTGGGGATCCCTTACTTGTACCAAAGTAAGGTCTTTATATGGTGCATTGTACTTCAAGGCACGACTTGCTACTCTAGCTCCTAGGTGGTCACTATGGATGACTGCGGATCTATATTCCTATTATAGGTTCACTAATAGAAGCTACTGTCTTGACTGTTAGTCCCCACAGGGCCATACAACTTGTGAGAAGTGACCCCTATATCTATCATCACCATAGAGACCTCTATCCCTCCTTGTAAATGAGTTCATGATTAGGAGTGAGCTGGCGAGCCCACTAATTGTTCTTGTATGGTAAGTTGTTGATCTACTCAACACTAGCTGCTAAGACACGGGTCGACTTTGGTATAACTTGTATTCACACTCTAAAATCGGACATCTAGGTTTGTTTGTGATAACATAGCCGTTTCACCCCTCATGAGCTGATAAGAAAATCTTTCAAATCTATAATATCATTAAGGGTCTTGAGCACCCCTAGTTGTACTAAACCCCTTGAGAATTGAGGGGAGTTGTCCCGAGCAACTTGTATGTATTGATCTAGGGTTTTGAACTGCTCATCACACCCTAGTGCACATTTATGGTCCTACTAGGCTCGAAGTTTTGGAACAGTGTCGTCTCCTAACTAACCATCCTTAGGGGTCAATGTATGGCCCTCGGTTCACATATATAGCCTAGGTAGAGAAATTCATGTTAGCAAATTCATATACTCTCTATTCATGCTATTCTAAATCAATCCTACATATAAACTTATATAGAATAGTCTAAAATGAGCCTTTACGGAGTTTGGGATGTTTGGGTACTCAGTTTTCCAATTTTAATATCCCAAGTGGGTCCTAAAATGAGTCAAGAGAAGAAAATTGGTGAAAAAGTCTTGAAAATTAGATTTTGAAAGGTTATAGAACATGAAAAACTAGTAATTGGCTGCCTGTTCACCTTGTCAACTTTGACTTAGGTTAGCTTCTATTTCCCCATGTCTGCCCTATTTTCTCGCACTTTCTCACCTCATCGTCATAGTTTCAAACCCTCTTTCGACAACGAGCTCGGTTGGTAGAGAGTATATGAATTTGACCTTTCGGGTCTATTTGATAAAAAATAGAATAACATCCTAACTAGTGAACCCTTATAAGACCTTTTCTCTTGGGTCGAGGTGCTACCTTATAAGACTTTTTCTCTAGTAGGTACATTATGGTTTGTGCTTGTCTACTCTCATCATTCATGGGAGGCTAGATGGTGAACCTTACCCATAGGACCATCTAGCCACCCAAGATTGGGGGAGCGACCCCCTGTGCTTGCCAACTACTAAGGCTACCCGCGTAATCCTACGTCCCTTAATAGGATGGATGTGCTATGTAGGGTAATCCAACTGAACTTTTGTCATTCTTGGATGTCATAGAGGTCAACTAGGTTCTAGGCCGTTTAAATAAAATAAAAAATTAATGTGATAAAATTTAAATCAAAATAAAGACAAGAAGCAAGGCCATCATTAAAGTTAAAATAAAATCCAATTATAAGAAGGGTTCAAATTTATTGCGAATGAAAAAAAAAAAAAGTTTGAGATATAATTACAAAACAAAATAGAAAATATTCAAATACAAAAATGGACTTACGATCTACAGAGACCCCCTCTATGACCGCACCTCAAACGCTTCCCCACCTCGACCGACAACCTTCAAACACATGAAAAAAGAAAGAAAATATGTGAGTATATAAATATACCCAGTAAGCAACCTACTCGTAGGCTCTCATTGCATCTTTGACCTAGCATAAGACCACATGTTTTACTCTAGACTCTAGGTATATTGCTATTATTGTGCGCAATCTTAGTTAGCTAGCTTAGCAATATTTGAGGTGAGGCGCTACCCCACGTAACCTTGTACCAGGTGGGGGAGACATGGTGAGTGCTAGCATGCTCATCATCCATGAGGGGTTAGCTAGTGAACTCATACCACAAGCCATGAAGTCGCCCAAGGGTGAGGACATTACCCCCCTATACATGCTAGCTCCACTAGTTACCTACATGATTAACGTCCTCCCGTTGGACGAACCTTCCATGTAGGATAACCATTAACTACTAGCGTGATCAACGTCCAAGCACAGAAAAGATACACCATGCAGAGTAATCAATCAAACCAATGAGTAACACAAATCTAACTAGCCTCACATCTACCTCGATGGTACCGTATAGGAGTGCAAAGAGAAATGGAAGGTAATTAATACTATATTAGTTACTATCGACCTCGGAGGCTACCATTATCATTCTTAAATGTCGTGGAGGTCTACTAGATTTTTAGGGACATCTAGGTGACTTAAATCACATCTCTTGTTTCCAGGACATTCATAGTTAGCTCCTTGGGCTAAAAAAATCTCTGAATGCAAACATCAATAATAACTTTATTGAAAATAGAATATGTTTTTGTTTAGAAACTATGAGTTTTAGGACATAAAAGCCAACAGAAGCTTGATACCTTCCTCTTCGTACAACTTTGAGATGTTCTGGGATAAGAACTCGCCACTTCGATCGGTGCACAAGGTTTTCAGCTTGTTACCATACCTATTTTTAGTGAGTCTTTTGAACTTCTTAAACGCACGTAATGCCTCTTCTTTATCTTTGAGCTTGTTCATCCACACCCAACAACTATAATCATCAACAAGTAAGAGAAAATACTTGTTACCTGCAATCGAAGATGGGGTGATCATACTACACAATCTGCATGAACCAGTTTCATTGGTCACTCAATACGAAAACTTGTTTGAGTTGGGAAGAGTAGTGTTGTTTGTTTGGAGACTAGGCAACTTTCACATAGCTGGTTCGGGTGTATGATTTTGGGTAGCCTTGTAGCCATCTTCTTCTATTCCATCATTTTGAGTTCTAAAAATTCACGTTCCGAAGTCTTGCATGCCATAGCCAAGTTGGGTCTGTAAGTATTGTCAATAGGGAGGTGGGCTGACTGGTCTCCAATAGTATCTTCTACAGGTGGTTATGCGACCATTTTATCATCATCAACAAGGTTTTATTTTTGTCGAAAACCCTGAGGAACGAGCCAACTAACTCTGCTCTACTTCCTTCTTCTGTCATTTAACCAAGACGGATAATGTTACTCTTCATGTTTGGAATATAGTATATCTTGGTCAGTAAACGTTGGTCATCATTCTTGCACTAGAACAAGATGGATCATTTGCATTGGATTGAAACAATCGATCCATCGCCAAACTACACATTTTCAATGAGCTTCGCATCAAGCACTTTGAACTTTGTTCGATCAACGGTCATGTGGTTGCTTGCTCCATTGTTAAGGTACCACATGTTGGTCTCTACTCGGTCTTCTCCTTTTGTGAGAAGATTTTCCATAACCTTTTCTTCGTTGGGAATCAATAGGTTGGGCATCTTCTCGGCCAACATTAGTGCGGGCAATTGATCTTGCGTGAGTGTAAGGTTTGCCTCCTCATCTCAATTCTTCTTGCGGCACTCTACCGCATAGTGTCCATATTTTCCACAAGAGTAACACTTGATCAATCTCTTGTCGTTCTAAGGGTTGGAATTGTCATGAGTTTATGAGGTATTGTCACGGCCTTCTCTGCCACCATGTCCGCGGCCATGTCCTCGACCACGTCCACGACCTCTATTTTCCTTGTTATGGCTGTCATGTCCCCTTGTACTTGAAAAAAAAAAAGAGTCAACTGCATTATTCTTGTTCATCCGCGCGAGCCACTCCTCATGTGTGAGTAAGAGGTGTTTTTCCTCCTCTGTCTTTATAGCCACGAAGTCTCTCCTCATGACCTTAAGACGACCAACAACCTCCTCAAATGACATATTTTTGAGGTCGTCGAACTACTCGATGGAGGTAACAATTTGCATGAATCATGGGAGAAAAACTTGAAGGAACTTCTTGAGACAGAGATCTCCTCCACCATGTTGCCTAATGAACGGAGGCCACTGACGATTGTCATCAACTTCATGGCAAAGTCATCTATTGACTCTCCGTCGTTCATGCGGATAGCCTTAAACTCACCCTTCAAGGTATGTGCCTTTGCTTCCTTGACACATTCCACACTCACATGCATTGTTTGCAACATCTCCCACGCTGCCTTTGTCGAGTCCGTTTCTCCCAACATGAGAAGAACATCCTCCGGGACTGCTTGTTAGATGATGGCAAGAGCCATCTTGTTCTTACGCTCGTCAATGTCACCATGCTCGATGACATCCTATGCCTTATGCCTGTAAGTTGACATGCATCTTGATCGACCATGCTGCGTAGTTACTCTTCGTGAGTAATGGGTATTAAAGTGTTACACTCCCCTCCTTTCCGCTCTTTATCGTTGTCACTTCTCCTTTGGAGACTTTGTATGGAGACGACATTTGTTTTCGCATCTTTGTTCTGATACCAAATATTGGATTTGACCCATAATTGAAATATTTCGAGACAAATAAAAAAGGCAAAGGTAAGACTTGAGGGGAGAGTGCTTTTGGAACAAAGTAATCTTAAGCAATAGCTTTTCAATTCTCTTTTGTTGTTAGGTTGCTGTGAAAAAAGCATACTTCTCATGAGTATTTATGGTGGAGAAAGCACAAAGTTGTTTCCTAAACTTTCTCCTCAAGTTATGAACCACTAAGTCTCCTATAGTTGCAATTTGGCAGCTACTACCAAACAGGTTACTACCAATGCTTTGTATAGGATTTTGCCAAGATAGCCTCACTACTTACGAAATTGACTCGAAAGGGTGCGTCATTTGTATTAACTCAAGATTGTGAGGCAAGTTTTCAGGATCCAAAAGATAAGCTTGTGACTATTAAATAAATCTCACACACACTAACAATAGAACACTCTGATACCAATTTGTGAAACTATATTACTCGCGTATTTGTGAAAGAGATGTCACGCACACTATTTTTTCTTTTGAGAGTGGAGAGACAAAGAGACAGAACACTGAGTTTTTTCCAAAAAAAAACCCTTCTCTATTACTTCTCTGTTTCTTTGCTCTTTGACTTTACAATAGAAGGACTAGGTATTTATAAGTTTTTCTAACTCTAATAATACGTATGAGAGAGCTACCCATAAATCTGCCATTATTCCTACAAAGGCTCTCAGCCTTTTCTTTCGCGCTGACTTTTCAAATTAAACTCTCGTACCAAATTAACTATAATTGGCATTTAGCATTTAAAGTTTATTCAACAAAACTCCCCCATAAACTTAGATGCTCTATCCAACGACTCCACCTGTGCCATTTTTGTTTTCTCGAGCTCAATCGTGGTTTCTTTAATTTCCTCTCCTTATACTCGAGCAGCAAACTAAGCTTGTCCTTTTATGATGAAACTTTATTTGGAGCTTCTCGAAAACAGCCCATTTGAGACAGCAACTCCTCATTTCTCCTGTTCTCAACCACGTTCGACTCAGTCAAAGACGTCATAGCTTCTTTCAGTTTACTTAATTCCTTTCGCAAGTCCATAACGACATTTTCCACTTCCACTTTTGCCTCCTCAATTTCGGCTTTATCACAAGTGATTATCTCAATTGTGCATCGTATACTCACTGCCTCCTATTGGACTCGATTCAGATTCACGTCAAGTGAGTCTCTCTATTGAGTTAGTATCTCTACATCTTTCTCCTCCCTCACTAGCTCTTCCACTCAACCATCAATCTCCATTAATAAGTCATTCTCTTTCTCCACACCTTCTTCAATTTTCTTCACAAGCTCAGAGATTACCTTTCCATTCTCTTCCTTCTCCTGTTTGAGATTGAAAGAACTCTCACTCAGCTCAGCCACTTCCATCTCTAACCTTTCAATCTCCATTTCTAAATATTTCTTTTCTTTTTCAATCTCTACTTTCTCCTTCGAAAGGCGCTCGTTCAGGGATTTCAACGTATGCAACTGAGACTTCTCTACAGATCTATCCATGACAGTTTTGGGTTGTTGCTCTAAATCTCTGTTCTCCTCCTCATGATCTGGCAGTTTCTTTGGCTCGTTCGCTGATCGCGTGGGCTTCTTCTTCGCCATTGTTTTGAGATTTTGAAGGGAATGCGGCTTGCATTTGCATCATCTTTTTCTCATGTTCAATCTACATTTCTGTCATCTTTTCTCTCCATTCCATCTTTTCTTCTTCTATTTTCTCTTCCATTCTCATCCTCTTTCTTCTTTCTTCCTCAAATTTCCTTTCCCGCCATTGAAGCTCACTCTCTTCAAGCTCAAGCTCTCTGTTATCCAGTTGTTCATCCTTCATTTTCTCATCTCCGATATCGCGATTTCGCCAAATTCGCTACATATCACCTCATTTCCAATGGTTTCGACCGCCTCACGACTATCGCCATTGTCTTTCACACCGCCGTGTTCTTTTGCTTTCACATCTTTATTTTGGGCCATCAAGACAATACCTTCGTTTGTTGCGTCATCCAAGGCAAGGTTGATCTTTTCTTCCACCTTTTTATCAGCTCGACAATCTCTTGTAAAATGCCCCACTCTACCACAATTGTAACATTTGTTGGAGTTACAATTGTTCGCATAGTGACCATATTTTTTATGGTGTTAATATAACACATGCGGAAGCAATTTGGATCTTAGGCACTTTTAGAACATCAATTATAGTAAATAACTAGCATGTTCATAAGTATTAAAACTTAATGAGTTTAGATACTAACCTTTTGTAGTTCAAACTCCTTTTTCCTCACGAATCGGTTTCGAACCACCACTAGTGTCTTCTCCACTATTCTCCGGCCTTAGAACGGGATTGTGGAATCCGGTGAGTGACTAAACTTGGGAGGGATTTTGTATATGTGAAGAGAGTGTTTGTGAGAGGTTTTTCTCAAGGTTTTTCACCAAGAAGAAGAAGACCTTCCATGTACCATGATCACTCTATTTAAAGAGTCATGTTTGCATGTTCATGCAAATTTGAGATCACCAAATTTTGACACTCAAAATTCCACTCAAATGTTTGGGATTATGTGGCAAGCATGCATGTTTGAGTTAACCAAATTTTGACACTCAAAATTCCACTCAAACTTGTGGGGTTTATTTGGCAAACATGCAAGTTTGGTTAAACCAAATTTTGACACCTCAAAATTCCACTAACATGGATTTTTCCATGAAATGAAGTCAACATTTTGACTTTCTTCATTTTAATTCAACAATTAATTTGAATAATGAATTTCAAATTAAAGTAACATTAAATGATTAATTAAACTATTTAATTAATATTTAATATTAATTCAAATGTCAATCCCAATCAATTCCGACACATAATTGATTAAGATATTTAAATCTTATTTAAATATCTCAGATTCTCTCTTTTTGTTTAATTCGTAAATAAAACAAAAATGCGGTTAAATATATCGTATATATGTAGCGCATATTCCCTAATTTGAATTCGAACACTTCGAACTCACTCGTCACACTGTTCTATGGTTTAGTCCGATATGAGCTAGCAGAGGGACCTAATGGACCTATAGATCATGGGCTCCAACGATCCAAGATTAACCGGTTAAACTCATTAACCTTGTTAACCAACATTCGTTAACTACTAGGACACTCCACTATAGCCTAGTAGTTGCACTCCCCTCACTATAGATATATTTCTGTCCATTTGATATAACCATGATTAGTAAGTCGATCCTTCACAGGTTGTTCGTAACTAGAGCTGGGTCAATTTACCGTTTTACCCCTAAAGTTACTTCTTGTTCCTTATGTCTCACTGATCCTCTAATGAACAATTGGTTTGTGGTCCAACCAGTAAACCGAATTCCTCTCAGGCTAATGAGAAGGTGGGGCCCCTTGTTCAAGACCTGGAGTCAGTGCTTAAGGGAACTACCTCTCTTCTATCCCTAAAAGTGGGTAGGAGTGAATTCCATCTTGCACCCCACGTCCCCAGCCATTCACCCAGTCTTACCCCTGAAATGGGAGGCCTATTGAGACGGCGAACTAGAGCCACTCTAAGGATAACTCCGAATAAACAGGATTAAAATTGAGTTACCTAGGTTATCGAATAGACGGCGAACTAGAGCCACTCTAAGGTGAATTAGAGCCCCTCCATGCAAATCTAAGGATAATTCCGAATAAACAGGAGTTCATGGTTAGCTCAGGATTAAAACCGAGTTACCTAGGTTATCGAATGAAAAGAAAATCAGTCTCAACAGTAAACGACTTTATAAAGTGAGAGTGGTTTTCTTCATGGTCCGATCTTATGCAATACTCATTGCATAGGACGCCCCCACTCACATGTCTCCACATGCACAATTTAGTGATCGCATTGTTTATATCATATACAAAAGTGGGCCGCATCCATAGTGTCCCCAGAATAAGGTACTCAGCCTTATCCTTATACTATAGATCATTTTGACTATATACTTGAACTTGATCCACTCTTATGTCTAAGATTAATGATCATAAAGTTCACTTTATTCAATAACAATCTTTACTGAATAAACAACAATAATAACTTTATTGAAAATATAATATATTTTTGTTTACAAACTATGAGTTTTAGGACATAAAACCCAACAATTTTTGACAATTGTAGCCTTGAATGTTGGAGTAAATTGATCGGCCGCCTCTTCATCGACTGCGTCCTCTTCCACACCAATTTGCATGGCTCGACTGTCCCTTCTCCTTATAGTATCCTTCATTACTGCTGCCTTGACCATCTCGTCCATTTCCGCGACTTCCATGACCACAACCTCTACCTTGAAAATTTTGAGAGTAGAGTACCTTTTCATCTTTAATTGATGTCTTGGTTTGAAGTGCTTGATTGAGTGTTTCCTTCTTCTTCTTCTTCTTCTTACATTGCTCGTGTACCTCGAGAGATCCGACGAGCTCATTGACTATGAACGTCACTAGGTCCTTTGACTCTTCTATTTCATATACAACATTCTCGAAGTTGTTGGTTAATGACCTCAAAATCTTCTCCACAGCCTGCGTCTCGGCTAACATTTCTCTATTTTGGTTGAGTTGGTTTACCACGGTCTGTACAAGCGTGATGTAGTTAGATACATTTTATGACTCCTTCATCTTCATGGTCTCCAACTCGCCACGAAGAGTTTGGAGACGCACTTGCTTGACTAGGTCGGTTCCTTTGAACACTTTTCCTAAAGTGTCCCACCCTTCTTTTGAAGTAGTTGCACTGGCAATCTTCTCAAACCCCGACTCGTCAACGGCTTGGAACAACATGTATAGTGCCGCCTTATCCTTTGATCGCACCTCTTTCAACGCCTTGTTTTGTGTAACTGTATAACCCGTGGTATCTTTTGGTTCTTCAAAATCTTCTACGACCACCTCCCATGCATCTTGAGAACCGCGAAGAGCTTTCATTTGAATGCTCCAATTCTCGTAGTTTGTCTTCGTTAGTCGTGGTAGCGACATTTGATCCGTCACATATGCTATTGGCTCTGAAACCAATCAGTAGAACGCTCTGATACAAATTTGTGATGATGGAGTTAATATACACATGCAGAAGCAATTTGGATCTTAGGCATTCTTAGAACATCAATTATAGTAAATAACTAGCATGTTCATAAGTATTAAAACTCAAGTTCTTTGAGTACTAACCTTTTGTAGTTCAAATTCATTTTTCCTCATGAACCGGTTTCGAACCACCACTAGTGTCTTCTCCACTATTCTCCGGCCTTAGAACGGGATTGTGGAATTCGGTGAGTGACTAAACTTGGGAGGGATTTAGTCTTATATGAAGAGAGAGTTTGTGAGAGTTTTTCTAAGGTTTTTCCAAGCAAGAAGTTCCATGTACCTTGATCACTCTATTTATAGAGTCATGTTTGCATGTTCATGCAAATTTGAGTCACCAAATTTTGACACTCAAAATTCCACTCAAATGTTTGGGATTATGCCGCAAGGATGCAAGTTTGAGTTAATCAAATTTTGACACCTCAAAATTCGAGTAACTCAAACATGGATTTTTCCATTAAATGAAGTCAACATTTTGACTTTCTTCATTTTAATTCAACCATTAATTTGAATAATTAATTTCAAATTAAAGTAATATTAAATGATCAATTAAACTATTTAATTAATATTTAATATTAATTCAAATGTCATTCCCAATCAATTCAGACACATATTTGATTAAAATATTTAAATCTTATTTAAATATCTCAGATTCTCTCTTTTTGTTTAATTCGTAAATAAAACAAAAATGTGGTTAAATATATCGTATATATGTAGCGCATATTCCCTAATTTGAATTCGAACACTTCGAACTCACTCGTCACACTGTTCTATGGTTTAGTCCGATATGAGCTAGCAGAGGGACCTAATGGACCTATATTTCATGGACTCCAACGATCCAAGATTAACCGGTTAAACTCATTAACCTTGTTAACCAACATTCATTAACTACTAGGACACTCCACTATAGTCTAGTAGTTGCACTCCCCCCACTATAGATATATTTCTATCCATTTGATATAACCATGATTAGTAAGTCGATCCTTCAAAGGTTGTTCATAACTAGAGCTGGGTCAATTTATCGTTTTACCCTAAAGTTACTTCCTTGTTCCTTATGTTCCACTGATCCTCTAATGAACAATTGGTTTGTGGTCCAACCAGTAAACCGAATCCCTCTCAGGCCAATGAGAGGGTGAGGCCCCTTGTTCAAGACCTGGAATCAGTACTTAAGGGAACTACCTCTCTTCTACCTCTAAAAGTGGGTAGGAGTGAATTCCATCTTGCACCCCACATCCTCAGCCATTCACTCAGTCTTACCCCTGAAATGGGAGGCTTATTGAGTCGGCGAACTCGAGCCACTCTCACCCATGCAAATCTAAGGATAATTCTGAATAAACAGGAGTTCATGGTTAGCTCAGGATTAAGATTGAATTACCTAGGTCATCGAATGAAAAGAAAATCAGTCTCAATAGTAAACGACATTATAAAGTGAGAGTGGTTTTCTTCATGGTCCGATCTTATGCAATACTCATTGCATAGGACGCCCCCACTCACATGTCTCCACATGTACAATTTAGTGATCACATTGTTTATATCATATACAAAAGTGGGCCGCATCCATAGTGTCCCCAGAATAAGGTACTCAGCCTTATCCTTATACTATAGATCATTTTGACTATATACTTGAACTTGATCCACTCTTATGTCTCTACATATAGTTCAAGTAATCATACTATAGTCAAAGTGTTCTTAGTTTATTGGATTTAGATTAATAATCGTAAAATTCACTTTATTCAATAACAATCAACATCAATAATAACTTTATTGAAAATAGAATATGTTTTTGTTTACAAACGATGAGTTTTAGGACATAAAATCCAACATGTGAAACTATACTACTCGCATATTTGTGAAAGAGATGTCACGCATACTATCTTTTCTTTTGAGAGTGAAGAGACAAAGAGACAAAGAACATTGAGTTTTTCCAAAAACCTTTTTCTATTACTTCCATGTATTTTTCTTTTTCTCTACTCTGTTTCTTTGCGGTCTGACTTTAAAATAGAAGATCAGGTATTTATATGTTTTTCTAACTCTAATAATAGGTATGAGGCAGCCACCCATAAACCTACCATTATTCCTAGGGAGGCTCTTGGCCTTTTCTTTCACGGCTGACTTTTCAAATTAAACTCCCATAACAAATTAACTAAAATTGGCATTTAGCATTTAAAGTTTATTCAACGGTGACGACATTAGTACTCAGGATGTCTGACGACATAGGAAACTATGTAATTTATAGTGATGCTTCCAAAAAAGTGTTGATGTAGCGCGGAATGGTCATTGCATATTGATATATGGAAATCACTACAAGGGGAGTAAGATTCGGATTACCTTGTTGATCATCTCAAGACAAGAACATTGTTTGAGATTCGAATCACTCCACAAGCAAGATCGATCATGTTGAGCTTGAATGATTCTTGTTGATCAAATATCTCAACGCAAGAACACTTATTTGAGATTCGAATCACTCCACAAGCAAGATTGATCATGTCGAGTTTGAATGATTCTACATGCAACCTAAACTACATAGAATTGCAAAGAAACTTAGTCATTGGCTAAAGAAAAGCACAAATGCTCCTTTTACTATATTTTCCAAGTCTACTTACAAATACAACATGCATGACTTTATATAGCCTCAAAATGAAACTATTCAAGGCATTCGAAGAGTTTTAACATTCATACTTAATGGTCACAATTAACCATTATGTAATTATAATCTAAAGTAAATAAAAAGTCTTAAAATACATTAATGAAATACATTAATGAAATACAATAACTCTAAATTGTAATCCATCCAAAATTTATAACATGAAACTTCATTCTTCTTCAATGTGGTATGAATTGAAATATCTTTTGATAATTTCAACAATATTTTCTTCCCATCTTCATTGAAGCATATTGTATGATTGATGTCTCTTGGTTCATATCAAGAGGTGTAAGTACAATTATTGTTATAAAGAGTATGTTTGTCATACTATTTCTTATGGAACTAGCACATAATGGAAACATTTAAAAAGTCGGTGTAAAAAGTACCCATATAAGATGGAAGACAAACTACAAACTACCTTAAGTATTCAACCAAATAAATGAAAAATGTGTAGTAATTTTGTAATTTCATTGTTTAGTCCAACAACATGTAGAGCATGTGCTAAGATGATAATTATGGATGAATTGTCATTTAAATTCGTAGAGAATGAGAGTTTTAGATTTCTTTGCAGTATTGTATGTCCTAAGCCTGACCTTCCATCCAGAGTAACAAAAATATTTCAACTTTATCTAGAAAAAAAATGAGAAGTTTTTTTTAGTGAGCAATTCAAAAATGGTTTGTCTTACTGAAACCTAGACATGATAGTCACGACATGATTTATTGATTTGGAATTGAATTTGCATAAAGGAATTGTGAACTTTTGTCAAGTTACAAATCATGAGGGACAAAATTATTGAAATTGATAAGGTTTATAACTTAGACAAAAGTTTATCATAGTTGATAATTCAAATTTCAATGATGTGACTTTTTCATATATTATGAAAAGTCTCCAAAGCTAAAATTCAGCTTGATGGAGAAGTATTACACATGAGGTGGTGTGCTCACATAATTAATTTTATTACGAATGAGGAGATTATAGAAAGGTATGACTCCATTTTTACTGTTGTCAGATCATCTCTTAGAGATTGGAAAAATTTAAAGATGATGTGAAACAAGAAAATTTTGAACCTAGAACACTTGTTTATTTAGATGTAGCAACTAAAATTCTACTTATTTAATGCTTGATCGTGTTTTGAAACTTAAAAAAATAAATAAATAAATAAATAAAAACTTTCAAGAAAAAAATTAATTAGATTTTATTGAAGATGATCATGGAAACAAAAGAACAAGAACAAGAATTGGTGATTGGAAAAATCTTGTAAATGTTTGTCACGTTTTTTAAGGCTTCTATGATACCACTACAGATAAATGATTATTTATACATGACTTCTACTTCTTGTTTTCATGAAATTTGGTATATTCAAGAACTTTTAATGTACTCAGAGTTCGCAGAATTCGGGACCTAAGAAGAGATGGGAGTAAGCAGGCGTTCTATATACTATTCAAATCCTTTAGCATTTCTTTCATTTCCTAGAAACTTGTGATAGCACTTCTATAACCTTGATAGTGAAGTTCACTCCTTTGCTATTGAAACAACTCTTTAGCAGCAGAAATTTCCTTCTTCTTCTTTACTGCTACAACGGAAACCTTCCAATCAGAAGAAACTTCCTCTTTGGCTTTGAAGCTATAGAAAGAAAAAGGTTACTTACTAGCTTTTCGATAGGAGTTTGTGCGTGGGCCCAAGCTCTACAGGAAAGAAAATAGTATAGGCCAGCGGCTACTCTTTTGCGCTAGGAGTTATGTTATTGTCGTTTAGTTTTGTGCTTGAATTTAGGAGTGAAAAGGAACATCTTTATGAGATGAACGTAATCGATAGATATATTTTCTTTAGTTAGGACAAATTCACTTGCTTTAGGGTCCTTCACAGAATCTCTGACCGTGTCCCTTCCTCAATGAGTCAAGAGCGAGTCATGCCACATTGCATGGGAGGAACTGATCTTTCACTTCCTTTTTGAGCTTTCGATTGACGGTCGTCCCTCCGGTTCTTTCAGGTTTTCGCTTTCTTCCTCTTTTCTTACAGTTCAATCAGGTGAATGAGTTTACAAGAGAGTCAATTCAATTAGAATAGGTTCAGGTAGAATAGGTGAAGGAGGAAAATCAGGTTCAGGAGTTTACAAGAGAGTCAATTCAATTAGAATAGGTGAATTAATAAATAAAGGTGAAGGCAATGGAATTGCTTTACCGAGTTGGAGAGGTTCAGGCAATGGTGAAACCGACAGGTGAATGAGTTTACAAGAGAGACAATTCAATCCTCAGCTGCTTTACTTAGTGAAAGAAGAATCGGCCAGTTTACCCTGTGAAATCAGGTCAGGGAATAGAGGTTCAGGAAGAAGATGAGTTTACAGTTCAATCCGGGAAGGGAATATCGGTTTAGGTTCAGTAGTTCAGTCGAATTAATCTTTTTTCTTCGTTTACAGTGAATAAATAGGGACAAGTGATTGAGTTCAGGAGTTTCCCTTGTTTACTATTCGTGAAAGAATAACGAACAAGAACTGAATAGAGGAAAAGAAAAGGAGATTATCATCCAACCGCTTTACCTAGTGTTTGAGTTCAATCTGGTTCGTTCAGTACAGAAGTTCAGGAGCGAAGCCGAGGGGAAGGAAAAAGCTACTTTTACCTCCTTCAATCAGGCAAGGGAATAGAGGTTCAGGGACAGGTTCCGGAGAAAGAAGAAATATCTCAAGAAGAAGAATTGAAAATCAATAGAAAACAAAAGAAGAAAATATGCGAGATGAGTTCAAGAAGGTGATTGAGCTTCTCTTGAATTTTCATTGTTTACTATGTTTGAAGGGAGAGGAAAGAAAAGATTCGAGAAGAGACCGTAAAATAGCTTGACCTTTTTCTTTTCTTACAGTTCAATCTGGTTCAGGAGGTAAGATCAGAGAAAGAAAGAAAAAAAGGAAGGTTAATTAATAAATAAAGGTGAAGTAGCTCAGGGAATAAATAGGTGAACGTTCAGTAGTGAAGGAGTTTACATTGTTCAAGAGTGAAAGAAGGGAATAAAACAAAGCTGAAGAAAATAAAGCTGAATAAGGAGTAAGGATCAATAGGTTACGGAGTAAACTCGAATCAAGGAGAAAGAGAAGAGCTAAGATTCCCAGTTTACAGTGAAAGAAGGATTGAATATGCGAGTGAAGGATCATTCATCTTTCTTCAATCCGTCCAGAACGGAAGAGAAGAATAAAACACCTATTTACCTTGTGAAATAAGGGAAGGGAGAGAGAAGAGAAGAGACAGGCCCTTAAATAGTTCAACCCTTGTGAAAGAATAACTAACAATCACTTCCTGAGAATAACTCTCAATAACTAGAGGGAATAGATATGAAGGTTCTTCAAATAGCTTTATCGAGTGTTTGAAGGTGAAGGAGTTTACAATTAAAGAATAAAGAATAAATAGGTTCCGGTGAAGGAGCGAAGCAGAGGTGAAGGTTTCTTCTTCGTTTCTTACAATTCAATCTGGTTCCAGTTTAGCAGCTTTACCTTGTGAAAGAATAATTCAGAGCGAAGCCGAGGTTCAGGTTTCTTCTTCTTTTCTTACTGTTCAATCTAATCTGGTGAATGAGAAGATCAAGAATGAATCTTTCTTACCGGAGGGAGAGTAAAAGAGTGTTTAAATAACTCACAATCACTTCCTTCCAATAACTCACAATAACAAGAATTAAGGATAAGATCAGAGAAAGAACCTATTTACCCGTTCAATCATGTTCAGATTCAGGTTATTATCATCCAGCCGCTTTACTTACCTTGTGAAATCAGGTGAAGGAGAAAGAATCTTGTCTTGCTTGAGTCTTGAAATTCCGATTGAATTCATTTACTCTCCTGTAAAGCAGCTAATTCATTTATTCTTGAATGGTAAAGTAGCCGTATGACAGGAGAGTGTAAACTCTTGAACTCCGGGAGCGAGACCCTAAAAAAAAGAAGCTATGAGTGGTAAACTCTGAAAAGAAATATGGAAAGAGGGGATTTGGCTGATAAAGATGGACAATTACACATCAGACTACCTTTACCCTCCCCCGCCAAAACAAAGAAAAGACGAATTCCAATCTCCAAATCTAAGAAGATCCACCCTCCTTCAAAGTCTCTCAACTGAAGAAATGATTTTTTTATTGAAAAAAGAGGGTCGACCAGGCGTTGGCGGCTAAGGTCTCAGGACTCCTTGTTTTATTGAAATTCAAAAACAGTATTTCTTGACGAATCGAAGTTTTCTCAACTTCAAGATGTAGAGTTCCGCCCCAAAAAAATTCATGTAGCCCCCTCGAGCATGCTCTTTGTACAACAAAGCGAAGAGCTAGTAAGGGCCAGAATTGAATATCATATTTTGTGTAGAATCGGATCTGAGGCTTTTTACTAGGATTGGAACAGACGAGGAACGAGTGACCACAAGCTCCATCGCTCGACATGCAGTTAGCTCAAAACATGTTCATTATGTGGCCGAGCGAAGTGCACCTGCACCTATCTTTATGAAGGGTGAAGGTGAAGCAGTCTAGCATTACTTTAGATAGGAGCAGAATAGATGACTTACAACTCAAAGTTAGTTCTTCGGATCAATAAATATATCGTACCACGTCATGGAGATCAGATCTTGGTCTAGATCCGATGGTTGAAGGAGGGCAACGGGAGGACTAGTCGATGTAGGCCCTCAAACCGGCACACCCAACTTCTTAGTCAATCGGCACTTTCATCTTGTTCTATGTCGGGATATTCCATTCAAGTTAGACCACCAGCATCTGATCTGAGTCAGCAGAATCTAAGCTAGTTGCGGTTTTCTCTTTGATAGCTAAATAGGTGTTGTCAGTATCTACTGTTGAGGCCTTTCAAAATGCTGATTGAATTTTTATTTCTAATTTATACAAATTCTCACGCTCTAATAGTTGGACAAAAAGGTAAAATCAAGTCCGTAATGTAAGAGCATTCTTTTACGCGCCATTCAAAAATGAATTCTGACATTAGTAATGCATCAGATGGTTGATACGGGGGTCACATTGAAATATTCATTGAATTGTATGCCTCTTTTTGTTAAGCTAAGCTTAAGAAAGAATCAAGATCTTAACATCAGATTCAGATTCCGCTCCTCGAATTGTATTTGTTATTGGCTCTTGCCTGTTCTATCAGTTATCATTCTGGCTATCTAAATCACAAGCAGAGGTTTGACGGGACTATGACAGGCAATTTCTGTTGTTAAAATGGACCCACATTGCACCAACAAGTCACCTGCTCTGCTTAGTTTGAGAAAAGTAGGAATTCCCTTGTACTGCGCGAACTCATATGCATACTTGGATGCTAACTCGAATGATGTCTCAGGATAATTCATTTATGAAGGCACCTCGACTAGACGACATTTCAAACAAACTTTGCGGAAGCGTTTCACCTAATCGATCGTGGTGAAGTCAGCAATCGATTCGGCGTATCATCCGCGTCACGAATTGGATGGCAGGCACAATTCTAACTAGTTTTCCGCACTACTTTTATGCAGTTTCAGACTCTCATGCCTGTCTGTTTAATGAAAAACTAGCATCCCCGAAGCCTTTCATTTAGGTTGACTTTTCTTTCTTCTTAGTCTTCCGTCTAGTAGTGAAGGCGTGTCTAGGAATCCATCCTCGTAGAATAGGGAAGCCGGCCTTTCTTCAAATACCACGGCCCCAGGGCCAAACCATAGGTCTCCTAGTGCTATGGGGATCTGCCACATGGTTGTTGCTGAGAAAGATTCAGGGTAGAACAACCATTCTGTTTTAGTTCTTCTCCTCATTCTTACCGAGTGATCCAAGAATTTGCCTATGATTTTTTCAACTGAGATTTCGATATAGAAAGATCCCTTATTTCTTCATCGCAGATTCTCGCGTCGTTTTCTTGAAAAGATATTAGATCACCGTGGGACACTTTAAAATGAGTAATGGGTACCATTCCTTTATTCACACAAACCCTTCGATGACTTATCAACTACCTTGCTTGAGGAAGAGTTTCACTAAAATGGAGACGAACCGGAATAACGTCCGATCTTGTTTCTAGATTGAGCAGAAAAGGGATATAAGAAGTTCGTTCTCTTCCTTTGTGCATCTCTGTGATGGGTAAATCCCCATGAAAAAGAGNCGTAGAATAGGGAAGCCGGCCTTTCTTCAAATACCACGGCCCCAGGGCCAAACCATAGGTCTCNAAATCCCCATGAAAAAGGGGCAACTTTCGTGTAGTTTGTGATTGTATGTAACTGTTAAGATTTTCTCTCGAATAAATCTTTCTCTTAATAGATCTCCTCTTGTTTCTCAATTTTCGGAGAATGCGGCGTTGTATTATTGTAAGTTCTCTGTTCCGAACATTTCCTAAAAGTAGACGACAAGTTTTAAATCTTAATGCAGGCAAGACATATCTTGTTGAATCCGTTTTTTTGCCACATCGCATATAACGGGAATCAAACCCCCTCTGTAGCTGGCGGGCGTATGGAGAATCTTTGAGATACTTCAGCAACTTTTTAGGAGTTAGTTTTGGCTTGCCCCTTTCTCTGATAATCAGGTATCTTTATAACGGGAATCAAACCCCCTCTGCAGCTGGCGGGCGTATGGAGAATCTTCGAGATACTTATTCCACTTTTTAGGAGTTGGTTTTGCCTTGCCCCTTTCTCTCTCTAATAATCTGGTATCTTTATGCCAAAGATCCTTCCTTCAGCTGGTGCGCAGGAGCACACTTCTGTTTTCCCCAACCTATACAAGGGGGTGGTANTTTCTGGATTGAGTGGAAAAGGGATATAATTAGTTCGTTCTCTTCCTCTGTGCATCTCTGTGATGGGTAAATCCCCATGAAAAAGGGGCAACTTTCGTGTAGTTTGTGATTGTATGTAACTGTTAAGATTTTCTCTCGGATAAATCTTTCTCTTAATAGATCTCCTCTTGTTTCTCAATTTTCGGAGAATGCGGCGTTGTATTATTGTAAGTTCTCTGTTCCGAACATTTCCTAAAAGTAGACGACAAGTTTTAAATCTTAATGCAGGCAAGGCATATCTTGTTGAATCCGTTTTTTTGCCACATCGCGTATAACGGGAATCGAACCCCCTCTGCAGCTGGCGGGCGTATGGAGAATCTTCGAGATACTTCGGTAACTTTTTAGGAGTTAGTTTTGGCTTGCCCCTTTCTCTAATAATCAGGTATCTTTATGCCATCCTTCAGCTGGTGCGCAGGAGCACACTTCTGTTTTCCCCAACCTATACAAGGGGGTGGTAATGAATAGAGATCTCCCGCCAGCTGTCTTCTCTTCCTATCACTGAACTTCGTTCGAGAGATCTGATCTCATCAGATCTCACCAGGGCGGGCGAAGGGGAAGGAAGGGATGGGTGATCTCGGAACAGCAACGGGAAAGGGCTCGTAGCCCCCCTCTCCCTATTCCTCACGCCTATTTGTTCTTCCGGCCTTGGGTGGAACTCTTCTTTTTTAATAAAAAGATGAATGGATTGGGCCATGATACATTCCGAAATATTTTTGTAAAGGAATAGACTCTTTTCGTCCCCGCCTGCTTGAGGACTTATGTGTATGTTTTGGAATAGGGATGTTCCCCTTTTGTAACAAGTAGACCCATGATACGGACTAATAGCTGTTCATACTCTTACCCGAAAGTCAGATATCTATATCATAGTTGGCCAATCCCCCACGGCTTCTCATGAATGTCTCTCCCCCTCCGCTTATGTGAGTTTGACCTGTCTTTGACTCCGCTTGCTTCTAACTCCTGAGCTGTTTGACGACCTGACTTTTTCGAAGGGTCGGCGGGACATGGGAGCCTCAGCTCATGCATCGGTTTACCGAAAGAACCAATGCTATCCCACTTCCTTCTATTCAAAAAGGCGAGCTGCCCTTACTTAAACAAAAAGGCCAAATTTGGGGGCTCCTTCCCTATTTCTCGGTCCCGCAGCTTCCTCCTCTTTATATATTACTAAACCCTCAATCAAGTGGGTAACCCCAAAAGGCGAACTCAGCCACGTTTTAGGAGTTGGTTTTGGCTTGCTCCTATTTGATTAGTAAAGCGGTAACGAGCAAGAAAACGGATGCGTTAACGCTTTTACTTGAGATTTGAAAATGCAAATGAAAGAGGAAATAGAAAAAGAAATAAATTCCTTTCGAGTTTCGCCTTCACCCTTCCGTGCACCCGCCTTAGGCGAGGCCGATCCCACGGCTAAGATAGTCGCTCCAGAGGTCGCGCAGCAGCTTCTTGCTTCGACCGCGAATCCTGCCAGTTCCTAGGGCCGTCCAACCCCTATCAAAACCCCAATCAACGACCGGGGGCAGCTCAAGAGGCGCTGCCAGAGGCGCTAGCACCGGCGGAAGTTCCACACCGCTATCCCCATCCCCTGAGGCACTTCACAAGTAAATTCACACGTTAGTCACGCAGCAACTACGTTTAGAGTGGGAAAGAGGGCGAGTGGCCCTCACTTTCAAGAAATGAGAAATATGTATTTGGAAATAGTCAATAACATTCTTTCTCAGGATCTGGAAATATCTACGTAGATGGATGCCGAACCCCCCCACGAATGGATGGAGCAGATTAGAGATAACCATACAATCTGCTAAAAAGTCTTTTGGCATAATACCGCTATGCTATGTTATAAAAAAACAGAAAAGGTTTCCTCTCCCTCTCCCTATCGGTTGAGCTACTTACTCCTTACTCCCTCTCCTTTTCTCGTCGAGCTCCTTACTCCCTCTCCCTATCGGTCTCGCTCCTTCCTTACTCATGACTCCTTCTCCTCTTCTCCTCGCCTTTTTTTCTTTCTTTTTTTTCGATATGCCGCTCCACGAGAAAGAAAACCAAGTGTGCTGTGGTGATGTAAGAACTAAGTTTTTCTACTTTCACTTGTTCAGAAAAGATATCGGGGAGACCCTTGACCTGGGCAGGCTCTCGCGCCCTTCTTTGTTTAGTTTGTTTATCTCGGTGGTTGTCCTCTCGAGTCAGGTTCGCAGTTTGCTGGGTGCTTTTCTTGCTTTTTATGAAGTTGCCCCTTTTCCTTCGTTTGTGTATCTTTCTTTCTCCCATGCTTTCCGTTGGTCAACAACCAACCACAGCTCTCTATAGTTTTTCACTACTCATACAGGAAGGAGTCTGTCTGGAGGGAATAATCATTTTCTCTCAATCAAGAATGCCTCAACTGGATAAATTGACTTATTTCACACAATTCTTCTGGTCATGCCTTTTCTTCTTTACTTTCTATATTCCCATATGCAATGATGGAGATGGAGTACTTGGGATCAGTAGAATTCTTAAACTACGAAACCAACTAGTTTCACACCGGGGGAACAAGATACGGAGCAACGACCCCAACTGGTTGTACAGTGTTTGAAGGGAAAGAACAGAGAAGACACCGATAGCTGAATCACTTGAATCAGTTTCAGGCGCGAAGCTGCTCGACTGTAAAGAAGAGGAGTGAAGACGAAGACAGAGTTCTCGAATAGTGAAACCCTTGTTTACGAGGTGAAGGATAAAAAGAAAGAAGGAATCAAGGAGCAAAGCAACTCGACCGAGAGGGAGAGGAGCAAATCTTTCTTTTATTTTCAATTCCTTTGCAGTGAAAGAAGGGAGAGTAAATGAATTAGCTACTGAATGAACCTATTTACCGAGTGAACTCAGGGAAGGGAATAGGGGTGAAGGGGCGAAGCCACTTTACTGACTTTACTGTGTTTGAATAACTCATAATAACTGAAGGGAGTCAAAGGTGATTGAGCTTCTCTTTCATTTTCTTAGTTTACCGTTCAAGAAGGTTCCGGTTCAGGGGAAGGAGTGAAAGCTAGAAGGATTGAATATGCGAGGTCAGGAGTTTACAATTCAATCCAGTCAGTCAGGGAATAGAGTTAAAGAGTTCAATCAGGTTTGTTCAGTAGTTATTGAGTTTACCGAGTGAAAGAGTGAAAGAAGGGAGAGTCAATGAATTAGCGGCTTTACCTCCTAAAATAAGGGAAGGTCATATCGGTGAAGGTTCTTCAAATAGCTTTATCAAGTGTTTGAAGGTGAAGTAGTTTACAAATAGGAAAAGGAGTTCACTCTCATTAATGTTTCGTCTTTCCTTGATGAATAAGGATCAAGATCCGTTCAAGAATAAATAGGTGAAAAGGAATCGGAAAGGGGCGAAGCTGTGAGACTGAGTTTACCTCCTTCAATCAATCTCATTCATCTTTCTAATAAGGAAGTCCTTTTCTTGACTTGGCCGGTGTGCATTATACCTATCCCCTTTTTAAAGAACTTGATTTCAATCTCAATAAAGAAATGAAAGCAACATTCTTTTGCTTGTTGTCCTCTTACTCTTTGAGTCTGCCTTGTGGAGGTCTCTCGGGTGTCTATGGTAGATCCGATCAGTCTCGTGATGAAGATATCAGTTTTTTCCGATCTTCCGCTAAGAAAGGGTATCATGACGACAACTCAAGTTACCCGGTAAACTACTCGGGGCTCCCCATGGTTTAGTAAGAGGGGAAATTTGCTCTGAATCCGGGGGTGAATTTCATTCATTATTCACTCAAAAGTGTAAGCATGCCCGAATGTGGACAATGTTATAAGTACTATAAATTCAAATATGAAGATAAAGTATAACAAGTATTGAGACCTAGTTGACAAAATCAATAAATTGATATTTATAGCTGTGGTACTCGATCCTCGTTACACATTGGATTGCATATCATTTTTCATGGACCGAGACAAAAAAAAGCTCTTCTATCGAAGAAGCCCGCACTTCCTTTGTTGAAGTACAAATGGTATGGTTTGAAATTTCCTATGAATAGACTTAGTGAAATCCGATACTTCGTATATCATAAAAAGGCAAGATCCGTCAGGTTCAAGATTGATCTTTAATAATGAGTCAGATTGCACCAATATCAATCCATTTTTTTCTATTTATTCCAAGAAAAGGGTTCCACAATCCCTTAATCAAAATCAAGAAACTATTCGTACGTTGTTGAATAGAAATAAAGAACACCAATCTTTGATAATTTTGTCAGTATCGAATTGTTTGCAAATGGATCTATTCAACGATGTAAAAGATTATAATGCTCAAGGTGATCATTAATATGAATCAATACTTACAGTGAGGAACTTAATAATAATTTTGATGGTTTAGTGGAAAGTAAATAATTTAAAATACCCAGTTCATAAAAATTTGAGTTTTTGGTCATTCCATTGTCTATTGAACTTCTAAATCAACCTTAGCAAGTGTAAGAGGATTCTTGATTCTTTTAAGAGTTCTTTTAACACCAAAATCCAGAGATGTTTTGATATTTCCACAAAATTAGAGAATTACTTATTTATTATCTATTTGTTACAATCTATTATACATTATTTTATCACAATAATGGAAAACTTTTCCTAGACATCATATTTGAAAACCTTCAAACAAACACGAACTTCATATCTCTAAGCTTATTTCCACTTTTTAAACCATTCAACTAAAAGGGTTCTAATATTTTATCGAACAATTTAATATTACATATCATATGCATCTCTTCGATCATTGTATAATTCCCACAAATTTGATCCTATAGAATGATTACGACTTTGGTGCTATGAACTTCTAAAATCCGTTCAATATCGAATGTTGTACAGAACAAACATTTGTATGGTCCAATTGGTTACATAAAGTATGGTCCAAGTTTAAACCATAAATATTGTTAGCGTTTCCCAAGACCATATGAAGTTTCACTGTTTCTTGGGATTGGCTTCGGGCCCTTTCCTACGCAGATTAGCTTAGGTGGAGGGCAAAGAATGCCCCCTTCCGAGGGGGCCCGATTCCCCAAGACCCCAAATCCAACCCAAAAAGCTAATAGAGGGGGAAAATCATTTAATTATAGGCTTTAAGCTCATAACAGTATATTAAATGTACAAAACTGGGCCAACGCTTCCAATCACTAACTACAAATAAATAAATAAATAAATAAAGAATTGTAAGCAAACAATCCCAATGGGGGGCGAAGGATGGAGGGAAAAGATGAAAAAACTGAGTGAAGGCCAAATACCTGAGAGTTCATCTGGAGGCAGTGCCTAAAATTTTAGCCAAACGGTGAAGGTACAGGTTCTGCAAGAGCATCTGATCTTTTTATGCTTCCCATGCCACATATTATGCATCCAGGAGAGGTTAGAGCCGAAAATTTAGCGCCACAAAGATCGCATATATCATAACCAATCGTCGACAATCGACTGAGGGTGGCAGCACAGAACATTGAGGGATCTTCCAGTGGATCAATGGACTTGTTCATCAAACCCCTTTGAATACAAATGTCAATGAGGCTCCTCAACTCATCTTGCTTACTTGCAGGAGCTTTAGAGAACAGAAGTTCAAGCATCTGTTTAGAATAAGAGAAATTCTGAACCTCCATATTCCGTTTTATAGCAGTTCGTATGCAATTTATACGATGCTTTGCCAGAAGAGGCAAAGAACCTAGATGGCGTGATAGTCTGCCCATCTCATCTTTGGCACTCAGTGCACTCGGTCCTTGTACCTTTTGTAATCTTCCGATTTCCTGCACAAAATGCAATCGCAAGGAATTTGCTTTATTTCCTACTTTACAAAACTTCATTAGCTAGAAAACAATTAGGGAACAACTGAAGGACCTCAGAAATGATTACCTGAAGAAGAGTCACAGCTATCTTGTACTGGGCACATATGGTCGCTTGAGCTTTAATATCAGCTCCTCGAGAATGGTCTTTGGCAAGTGCCAGAAAAGATTCATCAAAACAAGACAAAGCATCTGAAAGATTATTCTGCTCTAGATGTGCTAGCCCAGTCTTGAAGCATACAGAAGCAGCAGCACCACGGGGAACCTGAATGACGAAATTAAGGTTGAAGATGGTAAAGAAAAAAAGTAAAAAGACAATAAATGAAACGTTACTGTTAGAGTTAGAGAGGCAAGATGAAATTGTAGATAGTTGAGAACCTGTCCAGGTCGCACAGAAGCCGCTTGAGGTGGAGTAGGCTTTACAGGATCAACAGAATTTGGAAGTCCTAGGAAACTAAGATCAAGAGGCTGTGAAGAAAGTAAAGGCTGAGCTGGCTGAACTGGCTGAACTGTCGGCAGCATGACAGTGGGTTGACCCGAGGATTGTGGTGGTACACCCCCATCAGGTAATCCAATTGGTTCGAACGATACAGCCAGTTGCTGGGTGGCCTGAGGGGTGGCTTGAGGGGGAACACCACCATCTGGAAGGCCAACATTAACTTCAGGAACATTGGCCTGGTTGGAAGCGACCTTGTTGCTCTCAACGCCACGGGACGCTGGATCTAACTGTGAAAGGTAAGTTCCAGGAGGAGGAAGGGAAGCTGCAATCTGAAGAGAAGGAATTGTATTTTGGAAAAAGTCCTCCGGAATGGGTCTGGCCGCAACTCCCACACCCGTGCCCGTGCCCTGGGTAGAAGGCAGGAACACTGGTGCAGGTTGCACGAATGAATTTGAACCAAAAGGATCAGTCGAGGCAGCAGAAACAATTGGAGCGGTTAAAGCAGTTGTAGCAGGAGGTTGGGATAAAGTTTCCACAAGGTCCTGAGTGCTACCAGTCAATGACTTGGTTCTGCTAATGGGTGGACCAAATCCCTCCCCAAGTTTAAATTGCATCGTAGCTTCTTTGATCTTTTTCACATCAACTGTTGGAGATGCAACAGGTTTATCTCGTATTCTAATGTGTAGCTTTCGAGTTTTTGAAACGTTCTCTTCATCACTACTGCTACCATCATGAGCATTACCATACATTGTTTTCTTGAATTCTTCTTCAGCTTTAGCCTGTTCATCTGCAGAGGTTGAACTAGAAGATTTTTTCATAAGAGTTTCCAAACCCATCAAATTATCCTTTGACTCACCATCAAATGATGCCTTGGATTTATTGGAAATGGATTTTGCTAAAGGTATTTGAAGCGCAGTGGACTTATCAATACTTCCAACAGCAGGTGGAAAAGATCTGACCAGTCTATCCTCACTTACTACTTCAACAATACTACCTCTACCTTTAACCGTACCAAGGTAAACACCAATATGATCTGCAACGATCGAAGGTATAGAACCGTCATCTGTTTTCATATACGGCATCACTTCTGCAGCCAGTTCCCATTGAGGTATAGCCTTCAAATTGGTGGGAGTTTTGATTTCCCAGTTTCCACCACCCCATTCTGGACCTTTGGGAACCACGCTCTCAGCAGCAAAATTTGCAAAAATGCCTTGTGTCCATCCTGTAGAGCGGACCCTTAAAATTCGCTCGCAATATCGTCTCAGTTCAGAATCTACGCCATCCTCTTCCAATTTTTGAGCTAAACGACGCAATGCACTGGGGTTAAGGTGGCAGATAAACAAATCAAGTATGCTTTCATTGTCTGCTATAACTTCAAAAGTTTCTTTCGCACTATCGAACTGACCAAACCTGCAAGCTTAAGTCAGTCATTTTTTTATAAAAGGAAAAAATAAGAAACAAAATTTTCATTCATGGAAGAAAAGGAAGAAAATTATTCAGAGATACACTTCCCAAAGGGAGAGAAAAGAAAAGCGAAAAGAGAAACGATAGCAGCAAAAAGAAATTTTCACAAGTTAACTAAAGGAGCCAAGGAACCACAATTCATTAGATTTCTTTAAGAAGCATTTAAAGTAGCATGAGACCAAAAGCAGTCAAGCCCTCCAAGTGAGAAAATTAATTCAAACAATGGGATAAAGATAAATGCAAAGAAAAAGAGATTAAAGAAAAGAAAATTTAAAGGGAGGAATGCTAAAGCACACTAAGTACTCAGGACCAATGAATTTTGAGGTATTGAATCAGCATGCATGCATCAAAGAAAACGAAAAAAGAAGTATGATCTTATCTGCATACTTGATACATGCGTAACCCAACTGTCGAAACCGATGGAATAAATGCGATGTTGGAGGGCATCTTGGGTAATCTCTAGATCGTAAGTATTCATCCTTTAAAACGGATAAAGCAGTAGAAAAACGAAGGGCTTTAATAGCATATATACCCCGCAGCACCTGAGTTAATTGAGCAACAGGTGGAGAAAGTCCTTGGTTAAAAATATAAAAAATAATAATTAGGATAGAGGTTTGGAAGGTACGAAAGTGTGAGACAAAATAATATTATCCAGCACTCACCTGCGTAAACTGTGGACCAGCTTGGGACAAGGACACTGCAAGATCTCCACAGACAGGAGGACCACCAGCTAAAATATCAAGAGACCTTGGAGTGATACGCAAGCTGTCAAACCTTCATGGAGTAACATTACAAGTTAGATTTCATAACTTCAGATGAATTCAACACAGATAAGGTAACAAAAATCCATTAGAAAAAATATATAGAGTTAAAAGATTTTATTTAGGGATCCAAACCAAGAAGGCAGCATATCCGCAAAACTAAAAATATCTGCAGATGCAAAGAAGAAAACCTTGATGTGATTTGATAAAGTATTTCTGAAAGATCAAGCTTCTGCTCAAATCGTTGTTGCATTGTAGCAAAACCAATAAGAAGAGGTTCAAGAAGTCCAACAAGACAACTCCTTATCTCCACTCCCTTCTTCTGTCTGGGATTTATCTCTGTTGGAGTCACGAGCAATAACCGATCATTCAAAGCACCAGCGAGAACTGCACAGAAGTAACACATTTGCTGGTCAGACTTGTATAAGAAAGGTAGAATATGTATGGTTATGTCATGCATCATAGATAAATACATTATGAGTACGAATTATGGTAGGCCTTGCCCAACAATTTTATCTATTATCCAGAACAGAAGGGAAATTGTGCCCACTGCCTTTCAAAGTACAGAAACGTGAAATAAAGGATGAATACTTGTCCCCTGTGATAAGGGCAATTTGTAGGTTACCGGCCCGACTTTTGCCAGAATCTGGAATGGGCTAATGAATCTTGGTGCCAGTTTTGGATGCCTGTACTTGGAAGAGGAAGATTGACAGTGGAGCGCAACTTAACAAAAACCCAATCATCGACTACAAACTGAACATCACAGCACTTTTCAATGGCATATTTAGTCATTCGCAGTTAAGCTCAGAATAAAGACTTTCACTTTCTTAGCATGGCTTCCCTATTACGGAGGTGAATGTCAACCTCAGCCACCACACTAACATCATCAATATAAAATCAAATCATTATAATGTAGGATGGGGTGAACGGCCATACTCGACCTCAAGGGAAAACTCATGCCGCGGTATGATATGCAGTATTGTAACTAAATTCTGCCCAAAGTAAACATTTAAACCACTGTTTTGGTGTAGTCATTGCAAAATATTTGAGGTAGCTTTTAACAGCCACAAATTTTAATAAGATTTCCAGCACCTCAACTGGGGTAACTTCCACAAACAATGGTTCGAGCATAATTAATTCCACCAGCAACCTCTGGTCATCTTTGTCCACGACCTTCATCATAGATTTCAGTGACCCTTAGGATTTTACCAGACTAAGGTCACCACGTAGTTGAACCAACCAACCTCCAATTCAAAAATCCATCTCCAATTGGCGACAATCGAACTGGATTTTTCCTAGCATCACTAGCCAAGGAATTCCCATTGAAGTCAATGCTACCAAGGGGTTAAGGAAGAAAGTCACATATTACAGTTAGATCAGAGATTGTGAGAACTACATCTTGACATATGCTGGTCATGCAAACGAAACCTCCTGTTCCCAGAACAACCACAGAACTTGTGGATGGAGAAGCAAGCAATTTTTTATTCTTAACGATTTCTTCAATGATTATGAGTAGCTCCACTATCAATCAACACCACATCGTCCTGCCCTACAATCATCCCTCGAACTTTCATCATCATGGGTGTATTTAATCCCCATCATCTAATTAAGGGAGAGATTGGCCATTTCATATGGTTTCATTTGCTCGTCAATATCAGTGCACAATTCAGTTAGCATTCCTCACGAGCAAGCTCCTCTCTATTCCCTTCTGTTTCACCATTGTGCAAAACAATCCCTTGCAACTCCTTTCTCTTACAACGGCAGCCGGGAGTGTACTTATCACCACCTTTAAAGTAGATTACCTTCTCCATCTTGAGCCTGAGTTCACTCTCTGTGAGTCTCTTGAAGGGCCACTGCGAAGAATTCGCTGAAGTCACAATTGTCAAGATCCTCTAATCCCACGACTACAACAAAATGTAAATGATCAGGCAGTTGAATTATTTGACTCACTTGACCTGCCCGTAGCAGATGCATTCATACCCTACCCAGCCTAATTTTCGAGACTAAATGTAGCCCCTAGAATTTTCTTTTGCCAGACCCTATCATCATCCTCAATCAATTCAGCCATCGTCAAAGAGCAGACTTCCTGGATATTAGGTGTGCTAATTCCACCACTATCAACCAAATTTTTTTCAGTTGTTTTCCTTCGTTTTCCTCACAGATTCTTCTTTCATCACCCTTTTCCCTTTGCCTGTCATCATTCTTTTTGACGATACTCCCCCTTTCTCGATGTTAATCCCCCCTACAGTGCAAGAGATAGCTGCTTTCACTTCTTCAAAGATGACTGTAAACTATACATCCACCTTTACATCCAAATCCAATTGTCTCTCACTTACCTCAGCAAAGAACGAATTCATTTTTTGTTTCCATTCCGGCAAACTTTCAGTCCATTTTTGTTTCCATTTCCACTTGCTTTTGTCTGACGCTCAACCTCTTTTCTTCTAACTCGTCAATCCTTCCTTCCATCTTCCCCACCATTCCCAAGAATCGTTGCTTTGATACCGAAGTGATAGGCCTTGTCCAACAATTTTATTTATGATCGGATGACAATGTAATAAGGAAAATTAGAAAGCTTCCTACCTCTCCTAATTCTCGCAGGGAATACAAAATGATGCAAAATGATACCCTTCCCCAAACAGACATCACCCTAAATAACCAACTCTCCAGCCCATTCTAACTATCATAAAACTTTGGGCCCTATAATTGCCCCTCATTCATTCACTCCTCTTCTTTCCTCTCTTACATGTAGACACCTTAGTAATCGGGGGGGTCTATCAAATTATACAGTAGAAAGAAAGAAAATTAACAACTATATTGTGAAACACACCTGCATAAGGCATACTGATCGAAAGAATGGTCCTCACTTTTCCATCCCAGCCAAGGACACTAATCGCTGTTGCAGTAGAAAAGATGAGCGCAGGTCCAATCCACAACAGGGATCGATAGTGCACATTAGTTAAGTATTCCAACAAGTTCTTTTGAGCAGAAAAGGTCACAAATTGTGAACTAAGTTCTAAGCATTACAAAAGGCCTAACTCGTGTTTCAAAAATATATTGTATTGATTAATATTATTTATAATGGTACACATTTCCTAAGAGTTTCAGAATTGAGGTAAATACAAACTGCTCTCCAACATTATTTTCCCACTAATAATCAAACTTTTAACTTGGTAATAAATTAAAGCTTGCCAAAAACAGGTTTGATCTATTCCTGGAACAAAAAATAAATAAATAAATAAATAAAAATAAAACTCAGCCACATGTACAATTTTGTCTTGTATCATGTAATAGGTAAACAAAGAACATCTTATCAACCAATGTCAAGGATATTGAAGGAATTCCCTTATCATATTTTGTGTAACTGCTAGCCAAGATATCAAAATCAGCTGAAAGCATAAGCACTCTCTCGGTGGTTAGTACTCCAGCAACAAGTCCTCTAAGAGTTTCTTGCCAGTGAACCTGCAAAAACAAAATGATTGTTTTTTCCATGAGTGTCCCAGAAAATGATCGGTCTCCAGAAGAAGAATTCTTTTAAAATTCGATTACTCAGTTGAAGACTATACACCCTGTGACAAAATATATCTCAAACAAATTCATTTAACTTATTGATTTATTAATTTTTTCAGTTATCTCAAGTTGAGGGGCAGGGTATGTGATATAACTGCTACAGTTTGAATAGTACTTAATGTATTAACTGTGGCTAATGAGTAATCTTTTAATCATTCTAATATAGTATAGATTTTTTTCCCCTAAAATAGTCCTGTCATTTAAAAAAAAATTAAAAAACCTTAAACAGGATAGATCTCACAAATGGGAGAAAGACAGCATCCTCTCCTTTGCTGCCACTTTCTTATCATGGTATCAAGCATTAGGATTTGTAAGCAATTAAAATTTCTTCTTCATTTTCCATTCTCCATTCTCCATCTAACAAGACCTAAAGTTTCAGATCAGGAAAACCAGTTTAAGGAGGTAGTTATTTTCATACACAATCCCAAGAGGACCACCATTAATGAATGTGCAAGAGTGCTACTAAGTACTGTTGCTGATTGCTATAAATGAGGCACGCATACCACCTGAAAAATATGCCTCGCCCACATGCTGATGCATAAGGGATATGCTGCAGGTTTGAGTTCTATATATATATATCACAACACGAATGTGCCATAGCCACTCAAACCAGCTCTCTCAAGTTTTTCTAGACTTCTGTAGAAATCTAAAGAAGTTCTTCATCCCAAGAATTTAATTCAGTCTCTTTATAATGATTCGCGAGGTTTAGGCACCAACAATAAGACACAGAAAAATTCTCAATTCCTACCAAAACCCCAATCTCACTCCTGCTACTCTATTCAGGAAGTTTGCAGTAGAAGAATTTTCAATGCTACAGAAATTTCTGAGAAAGCCTCAGGAATTTAATTTCTTTTCCTGCTTCTACTTGGTGTCTCAACTGACCAAATCTAATATCTCTGTAACTACTCTCTAATTACTTTAAGCACCAATTGAGGGAGTTGTTAAATAACTTTATCAGCATCAACTTTGTAATTTCATTCACATCAACTTCAATAGCATGTACTCTAATAGCTTGTTGCTCTTGTATTGTTCCATATGTTTGCCCCTAACAACTGAAATTGGTTTCAAATTCTTTTAATGCATTTTTCTGGGTTAATCTCATATTTAAAATGGATTCAAATGCTATTTTCCTAGTCCTTACAGGTGCCTTGTGTTAGTCAATGTCATAATTTTTTAGGATAACGCTTTTTTCTGCATCATTTCCATGACAAACTTAAATTATATGTCGTGTGTGTGTGTATACATGTACCACAAAAAAAAAAATAATAATAATAATAAATGAGAATATTCTCCTTTGCTTCCCCTTTAGTACTAATACCAAAAGCACCAAAATCCTCGCATAACGGCAAATTCTTACTGCTCGTGCAGTTCTGATTACCTGAAGGACAACCTCATTTAATCTCAGCTTAATTGATTTTCTCCCTTCACCCTTCGTTGGTATATAGTTACCATCAGCTGTCGAATTACGATGTCCTTGAACCAGTTTAACCAAGCCAATCTGGTCCCCATGAGATGCAAACATCAATGTTGATTCTACAAATGCAGTGAATTGATCTATCAGCATTCATGGAACCAATTTAATAGAATAAGGAGTGAATAGATGAATACATAATGTCTACTCATTTACCTAATGGAGTAGAGAAAATACGATCCACTTCAGTCTCAAACATAAATGGCATAGGTCCACGGATAGAATTGTTATTAGTATCTGTACTGTGGTTGTCTTCAAGAACTTTTTCATTGTCATTCTCTTGTGAAGCATTTCCTGGTAGTATATGTAAACCAAGTCCAGTCTTATCATCATCTAGAATAGCAAACTGATTCTCGTTGGGGCCAATAAAAGCAGCATCTCGACCTAGTGACACCAAACATGTAGCAATTCAACTATGTTGCTAATCATGCTTGTATTTCTCATAAATTTACCATAATGCCTTGAAAAAAATTGAACATATTAAAGCAAACCTTTGACTGTGGTACATTTGCTGTTTGCTGTTAGAGAATCAGTATTTTCCCAATAAAGTACAACTTCATTTGTGGCCCCACTAAACTCAAAAGTAACAAGAAATAGACGCTGCTTTCTACTATGAACAATACACTTCGGATGAAATTCAACATTCCCTGGAATCTGCAAGATAAAAAAAAATTTCAACCTTAGAAGCCTTGAGCAAACCCCCTTTTGATTTGGATAAAACGAACATTACATGATAATGATTAAGAATACATTAGTCAGAATATTACCGATGTATAAAGTTTCTTATAGATACTATCTGATCCGGAGCATAGATTATGTGCCATGAGGTTTTGACCATCTACATAAAAAGCCCTAACAGGATAATGAAGAATTCGGTTTTCTTTACTGAAGAAATTCAACTCCAAATGAAAGGGCTGTCATTTTCTACAATAATGTTAGATATCCAAGAAAACACTGTATATTTGTTAATCCTTACAATACAAGCATTGCACTGGAAAAGATACCTGACAAACTGGAACATCCTTCAAATGATGTTTAGTATCTAAAATTGTGATGATAGGTAACCGAGAAATAGGAGTATCTTTTGCATGGCCTTCCATAAAATGCTAGAAAATAATACAAGAAAGACAGAAGAGTTCTTTAAATAAAAGGAACAATAAATAGAAGAGTTGAATTGGAAAAAATATATATACTCTGGAGACATGGCTCTCGTATGTCCACAGCGTTACAACTCACAAGATGAATTAGCAGACAGTCGAGTAAAGAAAAGAGNTGACCCCATATTGTAGGGTGGATCTCGAAAGATATGAAAGATCTCCCTCCAAGCCGTACATACGACTTTCATCGAATACGGCTTTCCACAGAATTCTATATGTATCTATGAGCATACAAAATTCCAGGATTTTGGATAAAAAACCCCATCAGCGACCATTACACTTTCTAGAACAAACATTCACATTTAACTCAGAACTTAACGTTGCAGATAGAAAACAAGCTCTCTATATAACACATAAAAATCACAAATATGAATGTAACCTACACTGTAAAGGAAAGCCTTCCGAGCAATGTCCGATATAGTAAGCGAACTATGGCTGCCCAAAATGGTAAATAAAATAATCAAAAAGTTATCCAAGAATCCTCAGTTTAAACTAACTTTGACAATCAAAAGTTTGACCAACTTTGGTTACAGACTTGGGTTTCAGTTTCCTATTCAAAAACAAATAAAAATAAATAACTTTGACTAAAAAAAATATACCGTTGGATAAAGCCAAAAATGGTCGCAAGTATAGAAGTACCACTAGTTTGCAGTTTTTTTTTTTTTTTTTTTTTTTTGGAGAGGAAACAGGTATACTATTTCATTGATGAATGAAAATACAAAAAGGAGAAAACCCAACCACTTGAGGATTACAAAAATAATCTCCAAGAAGTAACCACTAGTGTCAGCTTTAGGACATGCAAACATTAGTATTTTTCATTTCTTTTCAACAAAAAAGAGGAATGAAATGAAGGAACCATTGTTTTTCATTTAAAATAAAATAAAATATCTCTATCCGACAATATTATAGGTAAACTACATTAAAAATCTCTATCTGGTTTCCTTTTCTTTTTTTTTTTTTTCTCTAATAACCCTTTATTAGGGACCCCACCACCACAAATCCAGGGTCACGCCCCTGTACCACTCTTATCCAATGGTATTCAAGGAAGAAAATTGAATTGTGCCTTCAATGAGGAAGTTTGTTTCAAGAAAATTGAAAATTTAAAATGTCATTTATGTACTCTGTTTTTGAAGTTAGCTGCTGGTGAAGAATTCAGGAAATCATCAAACTCAGGGGTGCATAATCCTTTGTCTATTGAAATGATTCAACCGAAAGTAAGAAGTAAATAGTTGCACCTTGGAAGATGAAAGATCTGATGATGACTCTAATATCAGTGTTAGTAGTATAGATGAGGAGGAGATGTGGACGGTAGTATAGATGAGGAGGAGATGTGGACCATTTCTTGAATTATGCATGTCACCTTGCATGGGAGCCAAATGTACTCTGTATCGTTCCAATTATATCTAGTGTCCAAGAAGGAACTATAGATGAGGAAGGGATTGGTTCATTGCCGAAGGGTCATCAAAGGAATCATGCGAAGAAGAAGATTAGTGGAGTTTTTTAAAATGGCTGTGACCTTTCATTGCCTTCATAGTTCTCTTAATGTATAGTGAAAAAAATTAATCCTTCCATCAAAGCACCTGAAAAATGAGAATATAATGTTATTCCAGACAATTCTGGAATTCCTAGATTTCTTTGGATCGACCATCAAGATGGTTGGAGGGCTTCCGGTTCACTAAACGATTTATGTTTGGTTGAGTAGTGTGTTTGCAGTCCAATCACGTGAGGTGGCATGCATGAAAAGGTTCTGATTGGGAAAGTTAATGTTGCTCTTTTGCTTTTTGAGCTCCTTTCACTTACGAAGCTTTTTATTTGGTTGTTTCTGTCAACAAGAGTGATCTTGCAAACTGAAGACAGGCATTTTCGTTGATTTTTTGCTTTCATCGAAGGTTTCTGGATGTTCTGTTCTTCTTGGCAGTAGATACAGCTTTCGCAACTTGATGGGATTGGTTTTATTGCTTCAGCTCATTGGCTTGTCAAGATCTTCTTAGCCGTTTTGATCTTCAATGTTTTTTTTCCTTTTTTTTTTTTTTTTTTTTTTTTGTGGCTCTTGTAATATTTGGAGATTTTTACTTCATTTGGTTGTTAGATTTTCTTTGTACTCCCTCCCTGAGCATTTTTCTATCTTTGTTAAAAAAAGCATGCAAACAGTAGTGAATGAAAGAACTCAACAACTACTTGAGACTTCTTTTACTCTAGGGATTTAGCATCGCCCAATAATTTTTTAAAGAAAAAAAAAACAGGGGAGAGAGAGAGTATTCATTATTTTAAAAGTGACCACTCAGGAACTGCGCCATACCTTGCCATTTAAACAAATGAAAATGTACTGGTGCCTTGAAGTACCATTCACCAACGCTTCACTACTTGAGTTCCCCTTTCATTAACAAAAATCATGTTTCTTAACTCTAAACCTAACAGATGTCTAAAAAATTCAAATGTTTACTTTCAGCTTCATCAAAGATTAAGATCAAAGTATCAAAAAAAAAGTAAAGGAGATCATAGCCTTCTCCCTTTTCTCAATCAAGTAAAAAAAGCATAAGCTCACCCCTTCAGATGATGTTCTTGCAGTTGCGCTTGAAGTTGATGGTCAGCTAATATTCCAGATGCACCCAAGGATGAAAGCTTTTCTTTCAAAACAGAAGCTGTAATAGCCAAACAACAATAAGTTGGACATGACGTGTAGAAGATGGCACGCTTACAAAAAGAAGAAAGCTTCTATGATTTATGGGAACGTCAAATTGTGCGGGCGTGACAAAAGGCAATATAACATCAATTAGAAAAGGTGTGCATATCATTTCATTAACCTAATTTTGGATCTGCAAACAGGAAGTACACCACAGTAAACTAATTACAATTGGTCAAGGTAGTTAGAGCATTTTTAAAATAATGTCAACCTACTAACAACTTCCCTTAAGGAGATCTACAAATCATTGGGAAAGTTAGGCCAGGATTAGGAAGCCTTTCAAGAGTACGATAAGGATCAACACACTTGTTTATTATTACTATTTTAATAAGGAACACAATGCATTTTATAGAAGATATGAAATTATAAAAATGAGGGGAATATAGGCAAATTCCGAGCCAAGTGGAAGTTACCAATTGGCCAAAGAAAAGAGAGAATGCAAGATTTGAAAGGAGCAAAATATTTACACCATGAGAACCCAACTGAAAGCATATGGCCCAAAGTTTGCTCAGTAAGGAGTCCGATTACCAGAAGATCCTCTTGCACTTTGCAGAACTGCAAATAGTTGTTTTCGTCCTTCCCTTGTGTATGCAGCCCTATTTTTTACAGTATCAGCACCTGACACATTCTGTCAACCAAAAAATGTGAATCTTTCTGAAAACTAACAAACAATTAAGACTCTATACCATCAATTCACATAACTGCAAACAGCAATGCTGCTAAATTGAGTTTAGGGTGAACTTCTAATGCTTTGATCCTCGGTAGGGGATAAACTGCTTCTCCACCCTTCTGGGAAAGGATGCGAGGTATATCGATTGATTCAATCACTGCCAAAACATACATAAATATAAGAAAATTAAAACAGTTAGTACAACAAATACATAAAAAGGAATGATAATTGTCTTGATTGGGTTGTCTTCATATTCCCTTGTAAGTTTCATTTTTCTGCTTTCTTCTCACCCAACGAGATTTTTTTTTTTAATCAATTTTTGTTTCTTTTAGGCATTAATGAAAAATTTGTTTCTTGTTCCAAAATTGATCGATCACGGACACTTTGGGCAAAAAGCACAATAGAAGGAGAAGGAGAAGAAGAAGAAGAAAAAGAAGATAATAAACAAACTAATGATTGTCACAATCAAAACAATCGATATCGATTACTAGAGGCAAAATGAGCATACCATAAGCCATACAACTTCCACCAAGGGAAGAATCAAGTAAAGAAACAACAAAGATGGAATAAGAATATTCATACCAAAAAACTTTAAATGTTTTAAAAAATGCATAGAGCACCAGAAAAACTTTAGTCAACTCTTCTATCGAATAATAAACAAAAAGTATTAAAGAAAAAAGCCCAACTGCTTATATTAAAAAATAATAAGAACTCACGTCAGTAATTGACTTCCACAAGGGAAGACCTCAACAAAAAACCAATATTAATTCAACAAATCAACAATATGTATCCTAATAATAGATTTCTGTTGAAATCATTCAATAATATCACCTGCAGGCTCAAAAAAATTTGCTTGCGTGGGAGGTCTATTTGGATTCAGAATGACTCGTGTTTTCCAAACTTGGAGGTTACCATCCTTGGAGAGACTTACAAGTAACCGCAACATTGGTAACCAAGCAACTGAAGTAATTGGCTGAGAACCTACTTGCGTACTGAAATTCCAATGAAAAAGAAGACTGTTATGATATTTTCCAAGGTTTAAAAGGAAAACTACTTAAAGTGATTAATGCAATAAATGACATCTACTCTTGAAGAGACTAAAAAAAAACCCAATGGATCCAGCATTTCAAGCAAAGATGAACATTCAAATTACTGTAGTCTGAGTGCTAGTTGAGACTCTAGCTATAGAAGGGCTAGGTAAAGTAACAACTTTATTTATACAACCTGGAAAATTAAAAGTGGCTTCTCCCCAAAACATCGATTAGGATAGGATATCTTTGTTTTCTTTGAGCATTAGACCATGTCAAGGGGATGAAGGCGAATGTCAGGGCAGTTAAGAGCCGAATCCGATTCTGAATCCTAATTTGAACCTTAGATATAGTTTTTACTATGTTCATGATGTTAGTACCAGCCATATGACCTAGCAGTCTATCAAAAGTTCAGGACTTCCGCTTTGTATTGTGTGTAGAAAAGGAAGTGGACAGCCTAATCGGATCCACTCTCCTTAAACCCGTCTTGAAAGGGACGAGGGACCACATAAGTACATAAGCCAAAACTTAGCCATAAAACTGGTCAAGGCCTCAAGACTTAGAATCCCAGATCAAAACCTTTACATATATGCCTTATCATCATGTTAGAGTGTGGAATCTCAATTCCACACTTAAGAGCTTACAAGTAGGCAACTTATGGAGTATTTTATACTCACTCTAGTTCTTTACTGTTTTTTAGATAATGACTAGATGTTGGTCGAGGCGAGAGCGGTCTAGAGCAAGAGGCCATAGATAGTCTAGGTTAGAATGTCTCCTCTGATTTTTGTACACTTTTGTCCCAGTCTTGTCTTTTAAGTATCGTTCCCTCTTTTGTATTTAAACTCAAATATATATGTATGTACTTTTGTATGTTTTTATTATGTTTTCAATGTTCAGCGTCTTCCTCTTTTTAAAAGCGAAAAATTTTACCATATCTTCAGAACTCTTCCACGTTAGTCCACATCGCGATCCATGTTTGGAGTAGCTCAAAAATCAAGTTGTGACACCTTGCAACCCTTTCCCTTGAGAAATTTAAATGCAAGTATTTTGCTTCTCTTGAAAAATTAATTTGGGCGAAATAGAATCATCACTTGCAATCTAGTTTTTTTTTTAGCGAAAATCAGTGGGCAAGGATTTGTTTTAATCATTTCCAATAAGGGTTGTAACTGAGTTTAATTTCCGAAATTTATTTTAGGTTGATCTGAGAATATTTGGTTGAGCCAACTGTGATTTTTTTTACCTTGAATTGCCGATCGGCCAAATGACTTTAAAACACTAAGTGCTAGATTGAGATTCTACTAGAAACACTTAAGAGCTAGATTGGGATTCTTTTAATAATATATTTCACCTTGTCAAACCGTTTTTATACAATAGAAAAAATATTTTTTTGCCCAGCAGTTTTGTATGATAGCTTGAGTGTCTTTTATGTGATGATGGATGAGGATTTTATAAATGATGTTTATGAAAGTTTCATAATTTAACATGATGAGTATGTAGTGGGATCTCACTTATAGCATGATTGATATGATAGTCGGTGGCAACTACCCCTCCAACCATAACTGATGTGTGCATCCCACATTTACCAGAATTTATGAACAACACAGATTTACAATTCATATCTAGTAACCTAGTACACTGAGGCTCTGCTCCACTAACTGGATGTCAACTAACCATCAGTTGGGGTAAGTCTATAGAGGAGTTTGCTATACCGAATAGTTGGGAGAGGCTATTGTAGGATGAGGTTAATTGTCCACTAAGATGACCATAACAAAACATTTACATAATAATCAGTTTTAAGTCCCACTCGTTAGAGTCATCCACTTCATGTTGCATGTCCGTCACTGCATAGTGTCACAATCCACAGAATGATTATCCCCCAAGTAAGTCATCGAGGACGATGACTAGTTTAAGTGGGAAGAATGTCACAACCTAACTATGAGGAGGGTAGTAATGACCCCCTAGAGGTCTTAGAAAGTTAAATTATTCTTGAAATTTTCTGTATCATGCATGTAGTAGTAATGACCCCTTAGAGGTCTTAGAAAGTTCTAGTTGGATTGTTAGAACGTGAACTTCTTTGATATCTAGTACTTAAAACTGCACATGCCCCATTAAACCCTTACAAGATGCAGAGATGAGCAATCCTGTCAGAACCCCCAGAGTTATGCTTAATGGCAGAACCAAGCTAAAGATCCAACAATGATACAGTTAAGATATTCAGGGAATTAGAACTATGTTCACTAAACATAACAAACTCCTTTAGGATCAAGTAATATTGTAACTACTTAGAGTTAGAACTTCTAGAGTACCAATTTAAATATGTCGCTAGCAATAATGTCAAGAATAAATAAGCTACTTCTTATTGATGCACCAGAAGATGGCCAAATCTAATCAATTTGTTGGCATGTAAATCATGCAAATGGAACATGTAAACATAATGACTTACATTCCAATCATACTAGGTTTATCAGTTGAAACGTCCCAAGCCAAAAGTGTACCCCTACGGTCACCAACAAAAATCCACTCCAGCGTTGGATGAAATGCAAATGCTCCAGCACCAATGAGTTTTATAGTGTTGTCAACTGAGTGCAAAACGACATTAAAACATTTGTTACTTTCATAAATACAATATGCACCATACTAACAAAGAAAAAAGGAAAAATCTACTATCATCTCACGTTGCAGAGTATAATGAACAGCGTAAGTATGAATGTTATATGCTCGAATCAAACCATCAGCATAAGCAACATACTGTATGGGAAAGAAGAACAGAACCTTAGAGTATCATATAAGACAAAAGAAGAAGATATTTAAAACTTAGTGAAGGATACAAATATTACCAATAGAGGTAGGCGAGGATGGCATGCAAGATTCACAATAGGTTTCTTCAAGTCAGTCTTAATTTTTGTTGGTGTCCTACCCCCTTCAACCGTCCCAACAACTACCATGTAGCAACAAATATTCGACAGTTACACAGGCAATGAGTCTTAACAAGATAAAAAGGCATAATCCCAAAGAATATGAAAATTTATTAATTGATAGTAGCTGACCTGTCACGCTCATTCTTTTGTGGAATCCAAAAAACACAACAGGTTGTAGGGGTGTCAAAGCAAGATGTACTTCTGTATTAGAGGAAATCTGTTCCATCTTCTTTTCAGGAGAATGCAAGACACAAGTTTGCTCTGAGTCAAAGTCACAAGATCTAATTGTGCAATCCTACAAAAGGGAAGGTACGATATAGATGAACTAGGGTTAAACAATTTCCTACATAACGTGCATTCATACTTCTTTACAGTATTTCTACTACAAATCCCATCCACCAGCTATTATACGTAGTGAATCAGGAATAGATACTGTAATATCCAGATATGTACAAAAAAAAGAAGGAAAGAAAAAGAAGAAAAGAGGAAAAAAAGAAAGAGGTTAGTGACATTACGCGGAGGACATCACTGGAAGTCAGCAGAGGGTCAGCATGACCGTACAGTCAACGGTCAGTTTCCTTGACCTCATCCCTCTTTTATGGTTTTTTAAGCCTTCCGGAGTTTGTTTTTCGAGTTGTTTTCACCAAATTTATTCTTTTGACTTAATTTAGGGTATATTTGAGGAATCTTGAAGACCCGAACTAAGCCTAAGAAGTCAACAACTAAGTAAGTCACCATTTGGATTTTTAACAAGAAATACTTCTAGGAATCGATTAGGACTCGAACATATGGACTGTTAGCATGATTTATGAATGAATTGAGCATGAAAATGGATAGCTAAGTCTATAGAATTATGGATTTTGATCCGTTTAGCTAGAATCCATGTTTTAGAACTTCCGATATGCAAAAATTGACTATGAAGGATTTAAATGCTTCGTTAGAACTATGGCATGCTATGATTTGTCGTACCTTGCTCAATATGCATGTATATTGTGCGGAGATGTATGGTTTATGAATTAATGCCACTTATGCCCCTAGAAGTATGTTAGGAGGCTAGAATACCTATACATGCCCTGATTGACTCATGAACTAAATGTTATGTGCCTTAGAAAATATGCATGATTTGTTAGCGAGTTGTAGCCTATTTTTACTTTTCCTTGGTCCTTCAGCCACATTTAGGGTCCGTTATGATATCATGGATTGACTAGATCTATGCAAGGACGGTTAGGGTGCAACCCTTAATCATGAACTCACCTCAACGGGTAAAGGTCTACTTAGCCTATAGGAATGCGATGTTACCCACTTAGAGTCTGTGGCACGCCAGAGAGTACTACTGAAGGAGCTCTGGTTGTGCCGAGTGGGGAGCTGGCCTTGCACTATTCTAGCCTAGAATGGCATAAGAATAGGGAGCATTGACAGGTGCCATTAGGGGAGCTTCCGGCTAGTACTTAGTAGAAGGCACATATGGAATTATAGGTAGATTGAGAGGTCACCTATTACGAGCAACGACTCCTCCATACCTGTTAAACTTCCTTAGACCTCGAGACATTACGAGGCACCCCGACTTATGCGCAGAAAGCTCGATGACCTGATGAACCTTGAAAAGTATGAAACGAGAGGCTAAGTACACCTTGAAACCTTAATACAACCCCATGGGTGACTTATACCCTTAGAATAAGAGTTAGTATGGTATATGAATCCTACCAGCCTGAGAGTGCTAGATGTGAACCTTAAGAGTCTAAAAGGGCTACATATGAATCTTAATCTGAGAGGGGTAGATATGAACTTTAAGAGTCTGAGACGGCTAGATTTGAACTCAAGTCATGGAATTAGCCAATTATAGGACTATGATCCAGCACACAGCTTAAGAAACATTGAGTATGAGAAGTTTCAATGAGAGCCTACAAGTAGATGCCTATTGAGTATTCTTATACTCATTTTTGCTATTCTTTGTTTATAGATGGGTCATAAATCATTGTCAAACAACGGGACCACACAAAGTTGTGTGGCTACGGGGGGGACCTCTAGATCAAGCTTTGATCTTGGTTTAATATTATTTTAATGCCGCTTTCTTGAAACTTGTGTTATTTTATAAATTGATTTCTCTCGACCTCGCGACCACGTTTTATACTTTTAACACTTTTTATGTTAGTTTACTATTTAAGCTTGGCTTTAATTTTCTTATATTCCTCGTTTTACAAAATTGCAAAATTTTACCGCTCCTTTTACCCTTGAGACCACGTGGCAATTCATAAACAGTTTTTCCTAGATAGACAGCCTTGAAAAGCAGATCGTTACAGATTGGTACCAAAGCCCTAGGTTGATTAAGTCCTATAGACAGTTTCTCCTGGATTGGGCATCGTTTGGGTCCCTACAACTCAACTCATAGCCACACCTCACCTCGATAGATATGTAAGTAGTAAGTAGTAAATACAATCTAACTCCAATTGAATCGCATGCACATGTTGGTTAAGTTTATGAACCTAATTAGGTTAAACTTTGGTTGGACTATCTAGTAACCAGACTCTACTGAATGAGGTTACATTATGGACCCTAGAACTTGAAGAGGTTCTTCACGTAGTAGCAGAGGAGGTAAGGCCCCGACCGGGTCCAATCCTATCCGTGACTCCTCATAAGCAAATGCATGCCAAGGACTAGTGTTCGAGCAAGTAGATTCCCCAGCTTCAGTCATGGTAAGGATGCCATGACGCTACAATCTCTTACCAAGGCCATTATGGCAAAACACGGAAACGGAAACAGTGAGAACAACGTTAGAATGTCCTGGAGGTCAAGATATCTAAGAGACTTTTGCAAGCATGACCCACCGACATTTGACGAGAAGAACATAACCACAGCTCATCAAGTAAGAGAAGATAAGAATATCATGAGCGGGTGATGTCATTGCTCAAGATAGGGGAAAATGAGACAAAGGTTAGGCTAGAGAGGACTATGCTTAAGGAAAGTTTCGGGATTTAGATTGCCTCGAAAAGAGCATCAAAAGGTGAAAAGCTCCAATAGCTCAAAAATAGCTACAAGGACCGGAGTGGGTCCAGCAACATCATTGCGGTCTTAGAAAGGGCTTAGGACAATGAGGGTTCAACAAGCAAGCCCTATTGGGAGGGCGTGAGCGAGTGAGGATTCAGTGCCCCAAGAGAATACTTGAGGATATAGCCACAAGAAAATCGAGATAATTGTGTCTAGGCTTGTTAAGAACTAAGTGGAGATGCACCATGAACCTAGACACGCAAGGTGATGTAAGATGTGAAAGCAAAAGAAAAACAGATTGTAAGTCCTTAGAATCTCAATGACGAATGTAGCGAAGGCAACTAAATGGAACACCATTGCTGCATGACCAGGACCATAGTGGCCAGAACCGATGCCTATGTGGAACATGGCACAAGGGAGCGTTAGAGAATAGGGCGCCCGTACTCGAAAACAGGTAACTTGACTAATCGCCGAAAATCCTTGAATAAGTGGAGTGGAATAGAGTGGACGTTCAAGTTTCACCACGTCTAAAGGATGGAACCCGACTAAAGAAAATAGAAGCCTAGGGTCTCGTGGTAAAGAAAACCATCCTAGCTTGGATAGCTAGTAGATAGACCAAGTTTGATTGCGCGACATGGAATAGTGGTATCACTTGAGGCAATCCCTATCATTAGAGGCAGAGCCTACCCCTTCTAAAGTACCATAACAAAGGTCGTGCTAGAAGATAAGCACGACGATGAATATAGGAGTGTAAGAGAACAATCATAAAGCAAGGTACCTAAAGTTGTGAGTAAGGTATGGATTGTCAGTTTTGCCACTAAAATTGTATAACGGGTCGACATGTGAGTTCAAGGCATGGCAAGCAGACACTCTCCGATGTGAGTCTCGAGAAAAACAAGATATTAGCTAGTGACTAGCTAGAACGACTTCGGTTGAAGCCAAAAGACTTGAGTATAATTGCTTGCATGCCCTAAACCCGATGGTTCAACTGCATAATATTCCCCATAAGTTGGGAAGTATGAGCTTGAGACAAAAAAGGCATCACATGAACATTATAGAGAATATCCTTGAGGACTCGTTCGAGACATAGAAATGGACACGGTTAAAGTGAAACAATGCCCTATGATTAGGCAGAATGCCCAAGGCGGTCTAGGAAAGAAACAAGGGTCACGTATCCTCGCTAAGCAAAATTAAAGAATCAATGCCCCATGATAATTCAAAGTCCAAATGTCATCCTCACGCTTCATGATAAGGGATTGATATGTGTCTCAAGTCGTACGTTCTTCTTCATCTTATTCTCAAGATCTGGATAACCAAACATTTTAGTCACTTTGGGTTTCACATTGTGTCCGCTTAACGGTCAGTTAGCCGCACATTGTGCCAAACCTTAGAAAATCTGTTCAGATCGTAATTATCTTTTAGTTGTCCTAGGTCTCAAGATGTTGAAATACTTTCAAAGTTGTAACAATTCAGATTTTTATTCAAAAAATGATATGATAATATATTAATTACAGCATTTATTCTCGCCGGAAAATGCGTGATTTTCGGCGAGACAATTATTGCCATAATTGGAAACGTTCATAGACCCTTATATCTCTCTATGCACAACTTTTCAGCATCCCTTGAAACGATTTTCTTCCAAACTTATCTCCTGTGTCTGAGTGTGTTTGAGAGAGCAGAAAACCGAGAGTTTTTGAAAGGGAATGCGATACCAACTGGCCCCTACATAAGGATGACACGCACAAATCAAGAAAGGGTCCAAATTTTCAATGTAACCATTCAGATTTTTGTTCCAAAAATGATATGATAATATATTAATTACAACATTTATTCTCGCCGGAAAATGCGTGATTTCCGGCGAGACAATTATTGTCATAAATGGAAACGTTCATAGACCCTTTATATCTCTCTATGCACAACTTTTCAACATCCCTTGAAACGATTTTTCTTCTGAACTTATCTCCTATGTTTGAGTGTATTTGAGAGCAGAAAATCGAGAGTTTGCGAAAGGGAAATCCCAAACACACTCAGACACAGGAGATAAGTTCAGAAGAAAAATCGTTTCAAGGGATGCTGAAAAGTTGTGCATAGAGAGATATAAAGGGTCTATGTTCCAATTATGACAATAATTGTCTCGCTGGAAATCACGCATTTTCCGTGAGAATAAATGTTGTAGTTAACATATTATCATATCATTTTTTGAATAAAAATCTGAATCGTTACATTGAAAATTTGGACCATTTCTCGATTTGTGCGTGTCATCCTTTGCACAGGGGCCCGAACGTGCACGCAGCCCGCGGTTCTCGCCTGGAATGTGGGCTAGAGTAGAGACTAAAACAGAGGGTTGTTGGGTCGCAGGTATACGAATGCGAGGAGAGAACCCAACTCGATCCAAAAACTCGTCTTTCTTACCCGAAAAACAACGAAAACTCTAATCGCAAAAACCTTCCTTATCGTTCACTGACGAATGCACAGTGATTCCGACGCCGACTCCCTTGCTTCCACCTCGATTTTCCTCTGATGACTTGCGCAATAACACCACACCAGCTTTCAATTCGAAACCCCAAAAATCAACGTTGGCCCACAGATCTTCGCGAAAATCCACTCGATTTCACTTTCGACAACTCTCAATTTTTTGCTCTCTCAAACACACTCAGACACAAGAGATAAGTTCGAAAGAAAAATCGTTTCAATGGATGCTGAAAAGTTGCGCATTGAGAGATATAAAGGGTCTATGAACGTTTCCAATTATGGCAATAATTGTCTTGCTAGAAATCACGCATTTTCTGGCGAGTATAAATGCTGTAATTAATATATTATCATATCATTTTTGGAACAAAAATCTGAATCGTTACAGAAGTCTTCTTTTTTCACACAACGAACCTTGCTAAGTGAAATTAAAGATCGTGACAAGGGTCACGTATCACCGAACCCTAATGAGAGTCATGAAGCCTAAAGAGGGATCAAGCATCACTCAAGTCTCTATCAACTTCATAGGAATATTATTAGGGATATATTTGCAATTAATTAGAGAGTTTGTTATGCTATTTGGTTATAAATAGAGGGAGTGGGAAAGGAGAAATGAAAGCATTGATTTGGTTGGATTAAGGCTCGAGTGATATCAAGGGAGGGAGGACCCAATAGTTCTCTTTGTTCATAAGATCCTTAAAGGGGGTGATCTAAGACATCCTACAAGATGGGCCCAGTTTTATTGTCTGGTTTCCCATGAAATATTAGAGAACTATTTTAGGCCATTACGGTTGGGTCCATGTTTTATTAGAACTGACCACCAACATACGAGTAGAACAATCAAGTGTCTCCATGTGTTAGTTAGGGTCGAGGTAGACAATCCTGATTTAAGGCAGGTCATGAGCAAATATCCCATTTTTTAAAAGAAATCAATCCTATGATTTTGCTTTTTATTGCTATATGTTTGTATGTAGATCAAATCATAGAAGAGCTTTCCTAAGTATTTCTAATATTCACACCCTTGCAAAGGCAAGGTTTTGCAAGGTTGTGGGGGCAAGAATAACAATAGAGTTCAGAGAACCGATTAAAAATTTGTAGTGATGAATTGATTTTTCTGCTTGCATGTCTTTTCAATGTCATTAAAAGGAGTACCCGAGTATGTTTTACTTATTTTCAAGCATCTTTTCTATTTTTTAATTTTTCAAGCCTTGTTCTTAAATAATAGCTCTGATCGGTAAGTGGGTAGAACGTCGAATCATTACTTCAAGCAGCCTCCAGATGCTTTCTATACATTTTTTAAAGAAGAACCGCCGACGGACAAAGAAGGGAAAGCAATGATAGAGGAGGAAAACCATTTAGTAGTGATTTTCTTAGGGCTGACGAGCTTGAGCAAACTATATCAACCACTACCCCAACCACAAATATCAAGAGTGATGAGGAAATAGTGATGAGAAATGACCAGAAAAATGGTGAAGTCTATTAAGTAAAAAATGTGCATTCATCTAATTGCCTCAAAAGCAAACTCCTTTGATGGTAGTTTGGTTAGCAAAAAAACAATGAAGGGAGCTTGTGAAAATGTGAGGATAATGACAAAGATCTGGTTGAAGGTGAAGATAAAGAGAAATAAGGGCCAAAAGTTACTCCATGAAATTAATTTCTTGGCATGTACAAGGGATTGGAGCAGCGCAGAAAAGACAGCTGGTGAAAAACATTATGCTTAAGAATAGTCTAGATGTAGATATTCCCTAAAAGACTAAGTTAGATGGTCTATGGGAGGACTTATTTGTTATAGGGGTTCACAATGAACCCAACAACCTAAACCGACCCAACCCGAATTATAAGGCACGGGTTGGGTTAGATAGGTTTTTGGGTTGGGTTAGATAACAAGTCTCAACCTTTCTTTTAAAAGTTTTCATTATGAGTTCTATTTATTTAAGTTGAATTTATTAAATCTTTTTTGTTGTGTTTACTGCTGAGATTTCATGTAAAAGTAGAGAGTTATTAGGAGAGCATTGAAATTTCCACATTACACAAAAAGGAAGGCCAAAAAGTAGAAAATTAAAATGGATTAAGAATTGTTGGTATGTTACAATTCTTGCTTGTTGTTGTGATTATATTGATGAAGAATTTATTCGTTTGAATGATTATGGATTGATTTGTGTTTGTTTGTGAACTTTTAATATCTTTTATTTAAGATTGTATTGAATGACTATGTAGTATGGATAAATAAAAGAAATTTTAAAAAAAAAATTATCAATCCGACAACCCAACCCAACCCGAAAATAGAAGGTTGGGTAGAGTTGGGTTGTTAAACAATTTTGGGTTGGGTTAGTTTACCAATCTAATCAACCCAATTTTTTGGGTTGGTCCAAAAAATTTCCTCAACCCAACCCACCCGACCCATGTGCACCCCTAATTTGATCAAATGTGTGGTGTATTGGAGGACTTTAACACAATATAGTGGCTATCTCAGAAATTTAATGGGAGAAGTGATGGGGTATGATGGCCTTTAATTGGCCAATTGAAGACCTCAAGCAATAAGGTCCCGAACAAGGTAACTTCAAAATTCTAGTAACATTCTTCCCTTCCTTTGGTTCACGATCCTTGTTGTACTCGATATTCCTTTCGACAATGATAAATTCACATGGTCCAATAGCAAGGGCCTATTTCTACCCGAATTGATAGGCTATTCATATTTTGAAGTTAGAATGAGTGTTACAAGAAGATGTCTGTCACGAGGCTTTCACATATGACATCTAACCACTTCCCTCTTCTCCTTAGCTTCCGTTATCAAAAATAGGGTCCTTCCTATCAAATTCAAAAACATTTGACTGGATATCCTGATTTGTCCAAGAATGTGAAGGAATGGTGGAATGCTATGAAAATTATTGGGTCGCCAGGAAATCGCTTAAAAAATTAGCAGCTCAATGACCACCTAAAAAGATCGAACAAAGAAGTCTTTAAGAAGATTGAGGATGGGAAAAAGAAAGTGCAAAGGAGAATGACGATTTAAATTATATGGAAGACATAGGCTTCATTGAACTCAAAATTGTTAGAAAGTATGATTCACTCAAGTTAGCGCTTACGGAGATACAAGTTAGTGCTTACGGAGATAACTTTAAAGGAGCAAAGGATGTGGAACTAAAAGTATTAAATTCAGTGGCCTAAAGAGGGTGATTAAATACGAGTTTCTTCCACAAATGGACTACGTCTAGAAGAAATAAAGCCTTCATCTCCTTAATAGAAGATGGTAAAGCAAATATCCTTACTAAGAAAGGAGAAAGCAAGAGTTTGTTAGCTTATTCCAAATATTGTAAACTAAGATGAAAGGAAGAGATTTGTGATTTAACGTGTGAATTGGGTTTCAATGAACTCATACACCAGAGAAGAGTTGGAAACCCCTTCCAAGAAGAAGAGATTTTTAAATCTAAGATGATCCTTGACAACCTCATGTTTCACAGTTCGGATGACATGACTAATGAGTTTGGAGGAGTGACATAGCGGTGTANTTTTTTTTTTTTTTTTTTTTTTTTTTTTTTTTTTTTTGAAATGGTGTAAAAAAACAAATTAACTAATGACACCTATATTTGCCTCATCCTGAAGAAGTTAAAAACCAATAAGGTGTGTGAAGATAGACCAATAAGCCTATTTTCTTCCCGAGCTGATTGCTAAGGTGCTAACGAAGCATTGGAAGAAAGTTTTACCACGCATAATTGAAGACACGCAGAGCAGTATTTGTGGAGGGAAGGTAGATCCTTGATACAATTTTAGTTGGCTCGAAAGTGGTTGGAGAGAACCAAGTGAAGAAGAAAGAGGGTTTCCTCCTTCCGTTAGACTTTGAAAAGGCATGATAAGGTGGATTGGCTATATTTTGATGCCATCCTCGAGATGGAGAAAGTGGATAGGCGGTCGTATGGAGAATACCAAATTCTCAATTTTTCTCCATGGAAAACCAAGAGGGAAGATTTTTGCTGGTAGAGGGATTAGACAAGGGGAGCCCAATATCCCCTTTGTTTACAATTGTTGACAATTCCTTGAGTCAATTTTCATCATTGTTTTGAAAAAAGGATTCTTCAAGGTCTTCAAGTGGGCAGACTGCAAATGATGCTAACTCACCTTCAATTTGTTGACGATGCCCTCATTTTCTATCCAAACAGTGAGGGGGTCTCAAGAATAGGAGGGCTTTCTTGGCTATGTTTTGGAGAGCTGCTGGATTGCCTTTAAATGACTCAAAAACTCCCATCACAGGCCTAAATATCAACAAGGATGAGGTTAATCAGCAGACTTCTTCCATGGGATGCAAGGTTGAGGAGCTCCCTATTACGTATGTGGGCATCCCTTTGGGGGGAAATTACAATACAACTGGCTCCTGTGACCATCTAATGGATAGTTTAGAGCAAGGCTCAATAAATGGAAGAAAATTCCCCTTACAGAGAAGATGGCTCACACTTGCGGTTGCCCACCATAAGCAGTCTTCCTATCTGCAAGTGATGATCATGAGGAACTTCTAAAATGGTGGTGCCTATGGGGGTGGACTGCGTTGCCTTTGCAATATCTTGGCTTGGAATAGGCTCCTTGACACAAAGAAGTCATGCTCTACTTCTAAAATGGCTATTTAGATTTTTGCAAGAAGATTGTGCTCTTTGGAGGAAGGTGGTCTGTAGAATCTATGGGTGAGAGCCTTTAGTGTGGGTGTCTCTTCCACCAAAAAGTGCTGCAAAAGGAGAACTTTAGGTTGAAATAGCTAAAAGAAGTATCCTATTCTTCAATTTCATGAACTTCAAGGCTAATAATGGAGTCCAATCAAATTTCTGGTCAGTGTTTCCAGTTCTCAAGGGTGCTCGCTTACAAACGCAACACCTGCAGGAAACAAGAATTCTAACAATATCCCAAAAGACGTCCATACTAGCTTCCTCCCCTCAAAATATTCTTTCTTCTTCTTCTTCTTCT
>NC_036638.1:12595936-12610301 GCF_002806865.2 Cucurbita pepo subsp. pepo
GAGAAAGTCAAGCAAGAAAGAGAAGCTCAATCACCTTCCAATGTAAAGCATATGAAATCAATCCTCTTTCACCTATTTCTTCTTTCTCCAGAACCTGAAGGGAAGTCGTCAATCCGAAACTCCTTATTCATTCTCCTGTAAAGACCATTAATTAGAAAATTCTATCTTCTCTCTTTTTTTTTTGGATAAAAGAGTCTATTTTCGAGGTAATTTGTTCGGGGCTGGATAAGAAGAAGAAAGTGAAAACCAGAACCTGCCTGCCCATTCACCTCGTAAAGCAATTCCATTTCCTTCACCCCTCTCCCTTTGGTCGAGTGGTTTCACCCCTTTCTGTCGAGTTCCCTATGGCTTCGCCCCTCTCCCTATCGTTCGAGTGCCTTCGTCTCTTCGCCTGTCGGTCTTAGGCCTTCGCCCCTTTACCTTTTTGTCAGTGTTTGAAGGGAAAGAAGGGAGAATAAAGATTCATTCGACGGAACAGCCAGTCTCAACTCCTTATTCATTCGAGAGAGAGAGTTTACGAAACAGGCTTTCTTGCTTGCTCGGGCTCCTCTTGCTTGCTGGGTTATAAGGAACTGGCTTGCTTTCACTCTTGAACTCCTTTTCTTTTCCGATATTCCCTGAGCAGCTACTGAACCTGAACCTACTTATTAATGATCAAGAACAGTCAGTCTCGACTCAACCTATCCCACTAATAGCCTTTACTGTGAAAGAAGGGAGAGTAAAGACTATCGATGAATGAGAGTTCACTGGCAGGATGAGAATCAGGTCAAGCTCAATCACCGGAACCTATTTCTTCTTGAACTGATCCCTTATTCATCAAGTGGTTCAAGTTAAAACTCAAGATGAATGAGAGTTTACAGTAGGGGAGAGGAAAGAAATGCCAAAAAGAGAAGCTCCGGAACCAGAACCTTTATTACTTGACCTACACCTTTTCCTATCCTTTTTGACAGTGAAAGAAGAAATGAAGGAGTTAGCAGCTTTGAAAGACTCAACGAAAGAAGATTAATGATCCTGACCCTATTTATTCAGGAACTTATCTTTCTCTTTATTCATCCAGTGTTGAAAGGAAAGACTCAACTTTAAACCTGAGCTACTGAATCTGAACCTGACGAGAATAGAATGAAGGTAGGGAGACTAAGAATGAAACTTGACAGTGTAAGGGAGAATCAAACTTAACTGCTCAATCACCGGAACCGATAGAGAATGCAAGAAAGAGAGGAGAGAGAAGAAAGCGACTGAACCGATATGACCTGAGCTTTACAGGAGAGTGAGTAAATTCATTAATTAGCTATTGAACCCGAACCTGATTGAACTCCTTAGCAGCCAGACTCAACTCAAGAGGAAAGAGACTGAACGAACCTCTCTCTAGTCCCGTAAGTTCTTGTTCGAGGTAAACTCCTTCCCCTGTTGGTAAAGCTGCTTCACTCCTAAACTACTGAAAGGATGTTTGCTTCGCTCCTTAGCTGCTTTGAAAGACGAAAGACGAAAGATTCATGATCGTGAACTGGAAGGAAAGACTATCGAAGAAGAAATGAGAGTGAACTGTCAGTCAAGACTATCGAAGAATCCGAAAGATTCCTTCTTTCTCTTTCTCTTCTCCTTCAAGTGTTGAAAGGAAAGACTCAACTAAACATTCGTTATCCTGTAAACACTCCTTATGAATGATCGTTCACTGTCAGGAAAGACTATCGAAGAATCAATTCGACTTAACTGTAAGTAAATCCAAAAGATTCCTTCTTTCTCTTTCTCTTCCCCTTCAAGTGTTGAAAGGAAAGACTCAACTAAACATTCGTTATCCTGTAAACACTCCTTATTCGTCATCGTTCACTGTCAGACTCAAGATTCATTATCCTGATCTTACTTCTTTCACTGACGTACTCTCCTGTAAAGACTATTTCTTCTTCTTCAGCTTTTCCTCTATTTCTTCTTTCTCTTCTCTTTCTCCTTCTTTATTCTCTCTCTTGTTTCATATTTGATTTTCATACGGGGAATGTTCAAAGATCTATTTTTCATCATATTTACGGGATTCCTGGGTTCGGGCCGAAGAAGCAATGTAACTCGATCATTATCAAAATCAAACTGACTGCATTTTCTGTCCGTGAAGGATGTCCTTATAAATAAATAAGTGATCTAGTTGTCACTGATATTACACAATGTACATGTGGAGAGAATCCTATCCTATTCATAGAATACTAGCGGAGGAATTTCAGCAAAAACAGGAATTGGCAACGAATAAGAGTATAGAAAAGATAGATCAAAATAGAATATATCCTTTAGTACTCGCCATAAGTACTGCAATAGTTAGAAGTATGCTTCATTCTCAGGAAATATATCATTAATCAAGTAAGTAGAGCAACCTTGAACCCATACCCTTGAGGACCTGATCCCCCTTTATAGAGAGAAAATAGAATAAGAAAGAATCAATCTAGCGCCAAGCTAAGGGCGATGAGAAGTGCACAGAGAGAGCTTTCAAGTCAAGATAAGATGGGCTTAGGAAGGCATTACCGCTGGAGGGGCTTATCTTACTACAACTGGCTGACAAATGGAGAAGGACTACACTGGAACTTAGATGGATTCTGCTGGCCTGGTAAGAGATTACAAAATTGGTTTACCAACCTGCTCCAGATTGTATTTTCCACTAAATCTTCTGCTCCTATCCCCTGTCTATTTTTTTGGAAGATTTTCCTATCCTCTGTCTATTTTTTGGGTAAAAAACGAAACGAAAGAAGCACGAACCTCGGCTTCTCTCCCCTTCCCCTATTTCTTCCTTCAAACACTTGGTAATGAAGTAGCTCTTTGCTTTCCTTTGATTCAGCTTGAAAGACGAAACTCAAGATGAATGAGAGTGAACCGATATTCCCTGAACTACTTCCCCTGAACCTTCAAAGACAGTAAACAAGGTGGCTTCGCTCCTTTACTTTACATGAGAGTCAATTCATTCATTCAATCCTACACCTATCTATCTTTTACTGTGTTTGGAATCAAAGAAAGAGATTTTGAAAGGGCTCATAGTGACTTGGAATAACCGTTCGTTTCTCTGTGGCGCGAAAGGGAAATAGATAGCCATTTTTGCCTATAGAACGTCTACAAACAAGATGATTGAATCGTCAATATCGCCGGATTCCTGTGTGTGTACCAAATCAATATGAAAATGAAAAAAAAAAGATCTACTGTTCTAATTTCATGCTTATCGAATTGTAACCGCTGACTTATGCCTTACCATGGCGTTCGTTACTCTACCACTTAGTGAAAAAGGCCTATTTGTTTGATTCAATTTNACCTTCAAAGACAGTAAACAAGGTGGCTTCGCTCCTTTCCTTTACATGAGAGTCAATTCATTCATTCAATCCTACACCTATCTATCTTTTACTGTGTTTGGAATCAAAGAAAGAGATTTTGAAAGGGCTCATAGTGACTTGGAATAACCGTTCGTTTCTCTGTGGCGCGAAAGGGAAATAGATAGCCATTTTTGCCTATAGAACGTCTACAAACAAGATGATTGAATCGTCAATATCGCCGGATTCCTGTGTGTGTACCAAATCAATATGAAAATGAAAGAAAAAAGATCTACTGTTCTAATTTCATGCTTATCGGATTGTAACCGCTGACTTATGCCTTACCATGGCGTTCGTTACTCTACCACTTAGTGAAAAAGGCCTATTTGTTTGATTCAATTTCTGACTGAATAAGCCACTAGCCACGATGAGTTGCGTCTCTATAATTATTAGAAATGAGAAGAATGTACATAAATGGGTCTTATCCACTCGCTGATTTAGGAACGAAAAAGAGGATTGATTACTCTACTGAGTCTAGGTAAAATGGTTTGTTTATTGGATTTGATCCTAATTAAATGGATGAGCCCCACCCTAATTCATTTGATGGAGACATGTACACCCTTGAATGTAGATCCATTCATAGAATCATTGATAAAGCAGCAATTCGACTTGGCGAGAAAAAGAATTCTAACAAGAACTTGTGGATCCCTATCCCTCTCTTCCCCAGATTTCCTACCTTCCCTTTTCCTTGAATGAATTTCTTGGCTTAGTGTGAGATCGAAATATACACCTACCTAACCTAATCGTACCAATGAGATTAAGTATGAGAGAGTTTCATCCCGTTTGTTTATAGCATATGGCAAACCAATAACTTCTCAAAGGGTACTAGCCTTCGTATGATTTAAATCAAAGAATTGATATATAGAATTCTATGGAATAATGCAAGACAGAAAACTCCTTCGAATTGCATCATATTAGTCGATTCTATTTATATTGACAATTTCGAAAAACTATTCATACTCTTTCTTCTCATAGATAGTATGATGGCAGTCGGGCAAGTATGCCCCCATCGTCTAGTGGTTCAGGACATCTCTCAGGAGGCAGCGGGGATTCGCCTTCCCCTGTCTGTGGGTAGGGTACTACGAAAGGAAGTGGATCATGGATTATGAATAAGCTTGGAATGGATTCTTCCCGGGTCGATGCGAGAGCGGTTAATGGGGACGGACTGTAAATTCGTTGGCAATATGTCTACGCTGGCTGGTTCAAATCAAGCTCGGCCCAATACACTAATTCACGTATCCCACCATAAAATGAGATAACCCATTTGTCCTTGGAAATGCTTGATATGAAAGAATGAATAAAAAACACTCTTAATCCATGCTCCTCTCACTAAAGTCAATGTCTCTGCGCATATCAATCTATTCCTCGCGTCTCTGTCTGGTAAAGCCAATTCTTCGAATCACAAATCTACATAGAAAGGTTTGAAGGAAATGAAATCACCAACATATGTTGTACACTTGATTTCCCCGGGATTGTAGTTCAATTGGTCAGAGCACCGCCCTGTCAAGGCGGAAGCTGCGGGTTCGAGCCCCGTCAGTCCCGATGGATCCAAATCCAATAAGAACTAATATGGAAATTTCCATTTCTTCAACGAGTAGTGATGGGAGAAAGCCATATGTGCCATATGTTAATTACCGCATATGGGTAGCATCATATTCCGGAAAAGAAAGAATACCGTACTGGGTCTAGTTGATTACACCACATTTAATGGAATCGAGTACTATACGTTTCCGGGAAGCACATACACAAAGGGAATTTATTTGGACGATACACAAAAAGGAAGGAGTTTCGAACCTACCTACTTTTCCTTGAATGAATTTCGCTGCTATTGTTTGCTTTGAGTTTGTTTATAAACAGAGGGTAAAGAAAGGTAGTCTGATGATGAGACTGAACCAGATAATTGCATTGGACAAGAAAGAGGGCAGTAGATTATAGAAAAGAAAGAATGCAACAAAGACGAAAGAAACTCAAAGTACAGAAATTCTTTCTTGCATCTCAGGCATTTTGTTTGAATTCGGTATGGATAAAAGATCTTCCTATCAAAACGGAAACAAAGAGATTATTGAAGTCGTCTCTATTCTAGCATTTATATTGCTACTGCACTGTTCGTTCATTATAGTTCCTACCGCTTACTTAATAATAGACGTAAAGAGAGTCAAAGTGATTAATTTGAATTAATCTTGACTTTCTTTGTTCTTATCAATGATTGAAGATAAGCAAAATGACAAGGATTCCCATTTCGCGTCTTAAATGAAATTGGCGGACTAGAATTATCAGTATTCTACGAGAGAAGTCTTCTATGAGATCCGAGAGTATGTTAGTAAAGAAATATATTAATCCTTCTACCATACTCTTATTGTTATTGAAGTGTATCAAATTGTACTCTATAAAACTAGAGGTTGAATATAGATGAATCTACAATATATATCTTTCTATTAGAGATATCATCTCAATTACATATATGTCTAGTTAGTTAATACAATATCCATCGTGGCCCAATTCTATATTCTTTGCTTCATACATTCACCTTGGTTCCAATGAATCAGAAATGAAATAATCGAAAGGCCCCCGCGCCGCCCACTAATCCTTCCTTGTTCTAGCATGATAAAGAAGTAATTGATTGAGCAATTGACAGATAATCCAGGGGTTCGGTTCCGTAGGCACTTTTTCTCTTCGGATTTATAAAAGAATTAGTCAATCCCATCTTTCACGTTTGAGCCATCATATGAAATGAGTTCGATAAAAGAAGCAGAAATCCTACTATTTAGTAAAGAAAAGAACTAAAAGACTAAGAATAATAAATCAAAGAAGTGGGAAGCACCGTAATATGGATGGGGCCGAGGTACTATCTTATTATGAAGTAGTAGATTCTTATGGAAGAGTATCTCATTGGACAACCACTATGTCTATCTTCTTTGCGTGTCGAAAGTATGTATCTACTTTTAAAGGGATAATCCTCTTTTTTACTGTCACAAAGATCAAAAGTGTTGCAGAAGGATCTATCAAATAAGCCAAAAACAATCCATACGAGACAGTTTCATTCTTCAATTAGTAGTACTTCTAGAGAGAGTCCACTTACTTCTTCCCCATACTCCGAGTGAAAGAGAATAAAGACTACCATTAAAGCAGCCCAAGCGAGATGACTTACCCCATGTGAATTATGTCCCCTATCTCTATGAATAGAAAGAAAAGAATTATTATTCTATAATTGTTCACTCATTATTATTATGAACTAATAATAGTGGAAAGTGCATAGTCAAAAAGAGATTCGGGCACAACACCATTGATGAAACAATCCACAAATATAGAATTATAACAAGTTCTTATATGCTAGTATAATCAAATTAAGTACAAATCAAAGAAAGAGGCGGGGAAACTCTTGGAAGTCTGAAATTAGTACCATGTAGGAATAATCAGACCTAGTCTTTTGTTCTCCTGCATTTCATTACATTACAAAGAGTATAAAAAGAGTCAATCAACCACTAGCTATCGCATACCCAACCATACTATTATTCCTTTCTCATTTGATCTAATCTCCCCCTATTTAGACAATCAGGAGATGGGATGACCTATTACATGCTAGAGCTTATCGAAAAGAAGTTCCTTGGCAGATTCAAAAGGAAATTAGCCATTCAATATAATAGTGATTGACTGCTCGAGCACTCGGATACTTTCATGCATGAGTCCATATATAAAGTATCTTCTTCCCTATCCGTAACTCAAAATCAAATGAGATTCCCTAATTCAAGACTCAATCAGTAGACACCCGGAGTCGAAGGGTTATCATAGCAGCAAGATTTAACGATTTGCATTACTCTACTAAATTCTCTTGAAACCCGAAACCTAGACGAAAGGATGTATAGCATTTTACAGAACCCCAACGATGCTTAGAATCAAGCAAATCTAAAGAGAAAGAGAAAGAAAGAAAAGAGGCTTGCTTGTCTTCTCCTGGAAAATCAATGATAAAGTTATATCAGCTCTAAATCAAAGTCTTTACCATTCTTTTGTTTGTTGATGAGACGACACCCAGCAGATTTGAACTAGGTAAATAGGGAGGGATTCACAGGCCCACACCTTACCTTACCGCTCGACCATGCCGCCAAAACAATACTAAATCTTGGATTGGCTCTATCTCTTCGATTGATAGTATCTTACAACACCCAATATCGAAAACTCAAAAGCGAAAACCGGAACCTCGGCTTGGCGCCTTTTCACTATTCTATTCTTTCACTGCTGGTAAATAGGCTGATCAGCTCCTTCCCCTCCCCTTAAGGTAAAGCTGCTTCGCTCCTGACCCTGAACCTATCTATCCTTTAGGTCTCCTTGCAAAGCTCCTTCACATCCTTTAGGTCTCCTTGCAGAGCTCCTTTACAGTCTTTGAATCAATGAATTAGCAGCTTGACAGGGGAGTCAATCAAATCAAAGAGATAGTGAAACCGAAACCTTGCCATGAGAGTCAATTCCTTGCAGCTCAATCACCTATCACAAAGAAGGGAGAGGCAATTCAGATTCAATCCTTTCCCTCTCTCTCCTTTACCTGACGAGAATGAATGAGACTGAACCTAAACCTTAACCTTCACCGATATGACTTGACCTGATTCCCTGACCAGATGGAACTGTAAACAAAGACGAAAGGAAAGATGAATGAGAGTGAATAGGAAGGAAAGAAGAAAGATGCATTCTCCTGAACTCCTTCACTTGTCCCTGATTTCACTCAAACACAAGGTAAAGCGCTATTTGAAGAACCTTCCCCTGAACCTCCCCTTAAGGTTTCACAGCTTCGCTCCTGCCCCTCTCCCTCTCGGTCGAGTTGTTTCACCCCTCTCCAACTCGGTAAAGTGTCTTCGACTATTCTATTACTTGATTGAACTAACTCTTGAACCTTGACGGCAGGATGAGAAGAATCAGGTAAAGCTCCTATTGAAGAACTCTTAAGGGAACTAGGTAAGCTGTATAATCCGAATTCAGGTAAAGCTCCTATTTCACTCTTTATCCGTAAACCCTATCGAACTCTTTATCCGTAACCGCTATTCTGCTCTCTCCTAGTAACTGCTATTCCCCCCTAGTAACCGCTATTCCCCTCTCTCCTATTTATTCTACTTCTACTTCATTCTTGAACTATTCTATTGAACCTGACCCGAGGTGTTACAGTCTTTGTTTGAAAGAAAGAGTTAGCAGCTTTCCTCTCCCTTCCGGTCTCGCACTTTGTTCCTCTCCCGACGCCCTTTTCCTATACTAGACAGTCGGTAAAAAAGAAGATGAATTATCTCCTCCCCTTTACTTACGGTCTCTGTCTGTTCTCCTCGAGCCTTATTACTTTCTTTACTTAACTGATCCTCCTTAACTTAACTACTTTGACTATGTTCTTCGTTAGACTGATGGAACTCCTTGTTGTGAATTATCCTGATCCTATTTATTCTAGATCCTGAACTGTAAGACAAGACTCTCCTACTTCTTTTACTCAATCCCAAGGTAAGGTAGTAACTAGGCAGGATTCTTTCTTTCTTTCTTTCTTCTTACCCTTAAGCTGTTATCGGTCTCGCTCATTGCTTGCTTCTCTGCTTCACCTCTTTATTCCCTTGCTTTATCTCTGTAGATAAATGGGCTGCTTACTTCATTCTCCTTCGTAACCCAACTCGCTACTTACTCCTTACCGGAACCTTATTCTCGTCGTCTTCTTTCTTTAGCCGGATTGAAGAGTAAAGTGTAGCTCTTTTCTTGAGTCAATGAATTAGCAGCTTTCGCTCGATTCGGTGAATAAGAGTTTTTACCATCTTTGAATAAAGGGAAAGCCTCAACTACTTCTTCTACTCCAAATGAAAGACTTATTCTCCTCCAAATGAAACACACGGATTCTACTCTTCCCTCCGTAACCTACTAACTACCTACTACTGAAACCAGGAAGTCAATCAAGACTGAAACCCTCTATTGCTTTATTTATTCGCGCTTCTTCTCTTCTTTGTTTAACTATAGGGAATCTTAGCTTAGCTATTCTTCTCTTTTTGCTTATTCACTGAACCTTTTCCTGATGATGTATAACTCTTGATCCGGGACCCTTTACTGTTTACTTACTCAATCCTTCACCCCGTAAACTATCAGTCTGTCTGCTGAACTACTTACTCTCCCTATGGTTCTACCCCCTATTTATTGTTGAACTCGTTAAAGCTAGAAGACTAAAGCAAGACAAGATGAAGCTCATTCTTATCCTGTTACAGTCTTTGAAAGAGGTAGTAAGTAAATCAAGCATATTCAATTCGTTCCTTATGCATCCTTTACAGTCGAGTAAATCAAAGAATAATCCGGTAGTAAGTCAAGACGACTGAAGCAAGACAAGATTAATGATTCCTTACTTGACGGGAGAGGAAATGAATGGAAAGAAGGAACCTACCTCGGCTTCGCACTCAATCACCTGTGGGTAAAGCAGCTTCGCTCAATCACCTGTCGGTTTCACTGCTTCGCTCCTGAACCGGAACTCATTCTTGGAGAAGGGAAAGCCATTTTACGGTCTCTGTTTCTTGTTCGTTATATTCTTTCATAGGTAAATTCAGTGTATTGTTGAGAGTTAGTCTTTCTCCTTACTTTACCGGTATTTTATAATGAGACTGATGGAAGGAACTCTTTCACTTCACCTTCTTTGTATGTAACTAAGCTGAGCAGAAGGTCAAGCTCATTCACCTATTCTATTGATAAAGCTACAGCTAATGAATTAATTCACTCTTTCACTTCCAACTCTGTCTGAGTCTGAGCTCCGTAACCTGTCCAACTCTTCTTTCACAAGGCAATCCTCAACTACTTCCTTAGTTAGACTAAAGAACGGATTCGATACAAGATTCATTCTACTGACTGATTGAAGGAGGTGTAAAGCAACTTCTTCCCTTTACGATTCGTCAGCCTACACGATCCTTCACTACTGAACGAACTCTTAGCTCTTTTCTTGAACTCGGTAAATAGGCTGATGAGATTACCTTCCTTATTTTATGGGGTAAGCACTAAACTAAGGTTAAGTCAGTTCTTTGCCTAGATTCAGTTCTTTGCCTGCCCAGATAAAGAAGATGAGAGTAAGTAACCCAGCCTGCCCTACATTTGACTGATTGAACAAGGTAAATAGGCTTGTCTCCTGAAATCCTTCTTTCACTCTTCTTTCACTAGGTTCAGTAGCTAATTCATGGATTCCCCCTGAACAATGAGACTTCACAGTAAGTCAAGACGAAACAAATGAAAGAAAGAGACTGAACAACTACTGAACTCACTCTTTTACTCGACTGTAAGAAAGAAGCAAGAATGAGAGTGAATAGAAATATCAGCTCATGAACCAGAACCGATATGCCCTTGCCTTATTTATTGAGGTAAAAGAAAGTAAGTAGCTCTTTCCTTCACCGATATTACTTACCTTATCTCCTTCTCCTATTTATTCAAAGACAGTAAACAAAGACTCCTTATTCATGATCGTTTACAGTGATAGAGGGGAGAGTCGGAAATGAAGACGCTGCTTTGAAAGACGAAAGATTCATTCTTGAGAGAGAGTTTACGGAACTGGCTTTCTTGCTTGCTTTCACTCCTGACCCGCTATCGCTATTTCCTTCATTCTTTCTCTTCTCCTTCCACGATATTTATTACCTTCAGTGAGTGTTCCTTATTCTTTCTCTTTCACTCGGTAAACTCAAGCACTACTTGACGAACCAGATTGAACTCCCTGACCGATAGATATTACCTGACCTTATTGAAGGAGGTAAACTGGAGTATGATTCTTTCTTTCACGAGGGTTGAGCTATTCGATCACTCTATCTGAGTCTTCTTCCTTCACCGATATTCATTCCCTGAAGTTATTTATTAGTTATTCTTTCACTCATTGTAAACTAAGACTCACCGAAAGAAGAATGAGACAGATGTAACTCTTTGACTCTACGAGGAAGAAACCGAACAAGAGCTACTGAACCTAGGCTTCTCTCAATAACCTATTTATTCAAAGACGAAGACTGTAAACTCGGGAAACTCCTTAACTACTGAACCGGAACCTATTTCTTCTTGATCTTCCCCTTTCTTGCTTGAATTGTAACCTAAGACTCAAGATTAATGAGACTGAACTACCTTCCCTATATTATTCTTGAACAGTAAACAAGGTAAACTGAAATTCCATTGCCTTTATGGTTACAGTCGGTAAAAGAAAAAGAAGAAAAGACTGATCCGATATTACCTGATGTTTTTGTGAGTTATTCTTAGTTATTCTTTCACTCGGCTTCGCCCCTTAACTACTAAACCAGATGGAACTCCCTCACCGCTATTCCCTTCAGTGATTTTAGGAGGTAAACTCAATCATTTTCAGCAGAACCTTGCCAGTCGAGTCAATGAATGAAATCCTTTATTGTCTTTGTTTGAAAGAAAAGAGATAGTGAAAACCTGAACCGAATCCATCTCCTGCCCCTTCCCCTTATACTCTATTTTCTGATTGTGATTGATTGAAGAGGGTAAAAGAAAAAGAGAAAGACTCCTTATGGCTGAGACTGAACCTTCTCTCACTCATTCACCTATTCTATTGGTCTAACTACTGAACCATTACCTATTTATTCAACTACTCGGTAAAAGACAAAAAGTCAAGAAAGAGAAGCAAGCTCAATCACCTTTGTTTTGCCTATTCCCTGTCCCTGTAAGAAAGATGATTCATTCTCCGATTCCTTCTTTCACTCCGTCACCTATTCTATTGGTCTCTTTTCTTGAACAACGAGGTAAAGCCGCTAATGAGTTTACTCTCTCTCCATGAACCTGTCGGTTTCCCAATTGCATTGCCTGCCCTGTCAAAGAAGACGAAAGAAGAAGAATGAGACAGATTGAACTCGGTCGGGTGGGTTGGTTGAACTAGGTGAAGTATCTAATTCATTTACGAGACAGGAATATCTTCTTCTTTCAGCTATGATTCTTTCTCCTCTTACTCCTTCCCCTTCAAAGACTGTATGTAAAGTGGCTGGCTGCGCTCCTCTCTCTTTCTTCATTGGGTAAAGCCGCTAATTAATTTACTCTGTCCCTGAAGGGTAAACAATTCCATTGCCTTATTCATTCAACTCAACAAGATGCATTCTTCGATTCCTTCTTTCACAGTAAACTCGGCTCAATCACTATTGAACCTTTACAATGGAGGGAAGATATTCAATCCTTCTTGAACTCTGGAACCCTATTTATTCCAAGACTTGGTCGGTAATTATTAAGTCAAGCCGAAACCTCAAACCTTTGATTGATTGAACTCCTTTTCCTTCTGGAACTGCTGAACACCTATTTCTTCTCTTCTCTTTCTCGTTGTTGATTGAACTCTTTTCTTTTCCTCTCTCTCTCCCTCNAAACTAAGAAAATGAATGAGATTCATTCTTTCATTCAGTAAAGCTATTTGATTTACGGTCGCTTTGCTCCTGGATTCTTTCTTTCTCTCCTTTCCCTCTATACAACAAGGGAAAGACTACTATTCCTTCACTCTGTCTTCGTCTTCGCTCCTGCCCATTCACCTCTCGATTCATTCTCTTCCCCCTCGTAAACTATACTATCTGTTTGCTCCTTCCCGTATTTCTTCTTTGTTTGACTTATCTTTCTCCTTTCTTTCACTCTTTCTTTTACTGTAAAGGCCAGGTTCATGAGCGAAGCAGCTTTACCTTGTTTGGGTTTGAAGGAATAAATAGGTAAATAAAGGAGAGAGAGGAACGAAGTGCGAGACCGTAAGGGAGAGGAGCTAATCATCCAGCCCCATTTACCAAGTCTTTGAAAGGATCAAGATCAGATCAAGAATAAAACACACACCTATTTAACGAGTGAAAGAAGCTCAGCTCGAGAGGAATACATTCTGACTGACTGACTCTCATCTTCTTCTCATCCAGCCTATATTCTAGAGTTCAATGACCCTCAAAATAGGAATAGGAGTAAGGTGAACGATTATGACTAGGTTTCGGTTTCAGATTTCATGAATAGACTCTCCAGTATCAGTAGCTCATAGGAACAGAATAAGGAGTTCTAGAATAAATAGGTCTTTGTTTGGTAATATCTATCGGTGAAGGAAGAAGCCGAGCGACAAGCAAAATAAATTCCCGCAGCTACCATCCCATCGTAGCAGCATGTACAAGAAATCGGGGCAGGACCCTCCCTCCATAGCATCAGGTAACCCTACATGAAGAGGAAATTGAGGAGATTTAGCAACTGCACCCGCAAGCAAATAATGGGACGGCGCACAAAGTAACAAATAAGAAATTCCCCTCCTTATTATAAAGCAAGTTATTGAATATTTGAAATCAATCCCGACCCGAAATTCTAAACTCCCTCTCTTTGTTGTCCAATAAAGACCTCAAATCCCTAATAATCAACCAAAATCCTCCACGCGATTAGTTACAAATGCCTTTTGCCAAGCAAGCATTTGCCGCGGTAGGTCGAGTGAACCAAAACCCTATTAATAGATAAGAACACATTCCAAANCTCGTTGCTTTTGCTCCTCTACAACAAGGGTTTCACTCCCTCACCGACATTACCTGAGCTACTTCATTCAATCCTCAAGCTCCTACTTCTTTCCCGAAACCTTATACCCTTATACCCGGCTTACTCTATTTAGTTATTACCTGATTGAACAAAGAAAGATGAATGAGTCGAGTTTACAGTCTTTGAATAAAAGGAAAGAGGGTTAGAAGGTATCCTTTCTTCATTCTCCTTCACTCGCATATGAAATCCTTACCGTATCCTTTCTTTACTTACAGGAGAGACTAAAAGGGAAGAAGGGAGACTCCTCCTTATGACTGAGACTGATTGAACTCCTTATCCTCAACTCCTTACTTAATACGATATTCTATTCCCTTTACAGTCTTTTCATCAATGAAGACGCTTACTTTCCCGTCGAGTAAATGAAAGCGAAAACAAGTACAACTCCGGAACAACCTGAGACTTTATTCCCCGATTGATTGAACAAGTAAAGAGGAAAGCAAGACAAGAGTTATTCAATCACCTGTCCGTCCTTTACAGTTAAAGAATAATTCTAGGGAGAGGAAAGACTAAAGTCAAGCCAGAGA
>NC_036638.1:12611866-12614887 GCF_002806865.2 Cucurbita pepo subsp. pepo
GCATTACTTTCTTTCCTCTATGAGGGAGGGAAACCGAAAAGGAATAACCCCGCAACTATTGGCAAAACTACAACTCTTGTTAACCAAGGAAAGAGTAGTAAAAACAAGATAGACTTGGACTAAAAAACCCCATGTTAGAAACGGATAGATATGTATATTGTCGAGCACGAGTTTTTGTCGGTAAAAAAGAGGATGGATTCAAGGGGGCTTTTCGAGAACGTATCAATAAGCTAGGCTAGCCCCCTGCTTCGAGTTCTTTCATGCCATAAGTAAAGGCGAACACTCACTCAAGAAATCGGACAGGCGGATTCACATCTCTTCCAACCAAGACAGTCTTCTCTTCTTGGAGCCGAAGCTATTTGCTTAGTTAGCTTTACATCCGCCCCAAGGTCTCATTTCTAATACATCCGTGGGGCAAGCTCGGACACATTGAGTACACCCTCCCTATACATCTTATCATAAATCTTTACTGACTCTGTGACAACAGATAAATTGATACGACTTTCTTTTCTGTTACGAGAAGAGAAATTGACGAAACAATAGCTGGGCCAATAGCTGCTTCAGTGCAATAGCTATAACCAAAATTGAGAAAAGATTCCGGCGACTAGCAAATCAGAGAATGTTACGAAATGGGCGTATTAATTGCATGAAGTATAAGCTCAAGACACATAAGGGGCCTAACCATATTTAGGCTCGTGATCAATCCTTAGATACCGATAGAAAGGAAATAGATAGACACTTAGAATAAGTACATGTTCGAGCATGATTGACCAACTCCTTATCAATTCCGATTCATTTCCATATGAAGATGAACAAAAATGTAATAGATTCCTTCCATTCAATTGGAAAAGTAGAGAACGAACAAGGGAATGAACAAAAATATAATAGATTGACTGGTTGCTCTATCTCCAGCTTTAGGATGTAAAGGCGGTTTGCCGTGCATCAAACTTGCGTGAGCAACCGTCGTCGATCATCGTGGATCCTAAGTAGCCCGCGCTTGATGAAAATCTGGCAGCCGGCCTTATCAAGTTGACCCAGGCTCACAATATTAGCCTTGAGTCTCGGGATGAAGTAGACGCCAGTCAGCTTGTGATGAATGCCTCCCTTGCCGACGAACAGGATGGTGTCGTGCCCTTCGATCTCGACGACGGAGCCGTCACCGAATTTCACCGTCCCTCGTATCCCCGAGTCAAGCTCGGAGAACACGGACTTGGCCCCGGTCATATAGTTTGTTGCGCCCGTGTCGAGGACCCATCGCTGGTGCTCTTGCTGCTCACCTCTTTCACTGATTTGAGCGAACATTCACTCCTCCTTCAGTTGAATTGGCTCCCCAGCCGGTGCCTTTGTTATGCACAATTGGAACCCTTCCTCGGGTTCGACGCTCACCGAAGCAGTTATGCCGTAGTCGATTACCTCTGTGAATTTTGGGAGCTCTTCCTCGGGTTCGACGCTCACTAGAGCAGTTATGCCGTCATCGATTACCTCTGTGGATTTTGGGAGCTCTTCCTCGGGAGTAGGGACGTCAGGTAGGACTGATGCAGTCACCATGAAAAGGGCCGGCCGGCTCCTTGTTCCTAAGCTTGCTTCAGCAATTCTTGCTCAGGTGACCTCTCTTCCCGTACGAGCACTGGATTGGCCCGTCATCAGTCGACACCTTCTTCTTTTGATCCGCCTCTTTCCTGTGCATGCGCCGGGCTTCTTACCGCCTTTGCGGCTGGAGGGCCCATTGCTCTCGCCGGTGTCGTCACGAAGCTTTAGGTGTGCAAGCCATTCNTCAGTCGACACCTTCTTCTTTTGATCCGCCTCTTTCCTGTGCATGCGCCGGGCTTCTTACCGCCTTTGCGGCTGGAGGGCCCATTGCTCTCGCCGGTGTCGTCACGAAGCTTTAGGTGTGCAAGCCATTCATAGTGAGGAGTAGACGACCCTCCTTGTCGACAGCTGAGATGGTATTTTTCTTCCGCTGCTCGACGTTACGCAGTCTTCTTCCGGTCACCTCTTCCACCGTTAGGTCGTTCACGCCAACCTGCAACATCTTCTTCACGATTTCTATCTCGCTGATGCTGCCACCGAGTGTAGTGATGCTGTTGGCGAGCCCCGTGATCTGCATTGAAAAATCATCGACGGATTCACCGTCCTTAAAGCGGATGCGGATCTCCGAGAGCTCTTGCTCAATGTTGTTGGGATTCCCGCACTCGCTGTACACCAACCCGACGGGATCCGATTTGGTGGAGAGAGATGCCAGCATCTTTGGGGGCAAAGATCGTAAATATGGCGGCAAACGCCAGCCAATCCTCTCGATACTCAATCGTTTCTCCTTCCTCTGGCTCGATAGCGTGCCCCATAACCCTTGCGCCTGTAGGTTGACGTGCATCAACAACAAGGTCCACTCGTTATAGTTGAACCTTGTCAATATCGGATACTGAACGACGGCCTCTTCATGGTGGTGATGGAGATGCCGGCACTTGGCAGCGGCGTAGAGGAGTGAGTGAGCCCGCTCGAGATGGACCCCACACGATGTGCTTATTTTTACACTTTGCATTTTATTCTACTCGAACCTGAGACCTGTGTGTTGTTAGATTGACACTCTAACCACTTGAGCTATTCAACTTGATTGTTGATAGGTTGGCTCCTCCGCAATGATATACACCGATGGCTTCAACCTGGCTCTGATACCACTTGTTGGATTTCGATAATCAGCCAGGGAAATCCCTTCTTCTCGGTGAGAGGAAATCTTCGACAAGAGGTTGTTGGAAGAAAAAATAAAATGCGTAAAAATAACAAAGAGAGAGAAATGCTGAAATTTTGACTGCGCTCAAAATCAGGTTATTTAATATTCTAAACAGATTTCCTATTTAGATATAAATTATCCTAAAAATGGCTGGAGAGTGGCCAACTAAATATGTGCCACTCCCTACAAAATTGCCGTCTAAAAGTTTGGTGATCCATTCGACGTGTTTGTCAAATGGTCAAACGGAGGTATTCTGAAATCGTGTGAATCTAAATAAGGAAAAATGAAAAACT
>NC_036638.1:12628323-12632300 GCF_002806865.2 Cucurbita pepo subsp. pepo
CCCCCCCCCGAGTATATGCTTCAACAGGAATTAAACAAGGGTAGATTGATACAATAGAAACCTCTGGGAAAATGCCCACCAGTAACCCAGCGGAGAAAGTAGATTACATAGTCCGTCCATTTTAGGGATTGGCTACTTACCCATTCAATTACTTTGGCACTGGACGTTCCAAAAATGGGGTACTATCGGGGTTCATTCAATAATAGACGCCTGTTNAATAGGCGTACGGACCTGTTTTTTACATATCTCTCGTTATTTGGGACCCTATTCTTTGGGCTTCTATTGAATCGAGAAATAGGTTTTATTGTCCATTTGATATAATAGATAGTAAGGCATCCTCCAGATAATTCAAATCGAAGCAATTGGATGTCCGACTCGGACCTATATGACATGACCGAGCAATAGAAATACTCTAACACTCCACCGTTGTCATATATTCCATACATCACACTAGATAGATATCATATTCATGGAATATGATTCACTTTCAAGATGCCTTGGTGGTGAAATGGTAGACACGCGAGACTCAAAATCTCGTGCTAAAGAGCGTGGAGGTTCGAGTCCTCTTCAAGGCATAATGTTGAGAATGCCCGTTGAATTGGAAGGAATAAGTTCGGCAGTGGATCACGAAATCTTGGCGATCTTCTCTTGAATGGGAGTCCGCTTTGAAATCGTCCGCCCTGCACCCCCGAGTATATGCTTCAACAGGCAGGAATGAAACAAGGGTAGATTGATACAATAGAAACCTCTGGGAAAATGCCCACCCGTAACCCAGCGGAGAAAGTACATTACATAGTCCGTCCGTTTTAGGGATTGGCTACTTACCCATTCAGTTACTTTGGCACTGGACGTTCCAAAAATGGGGTACTATCGGGGTTCATTCAATAATAGACGCCTGTTGGCATTCCAGCCTTCCTTCTTCAGGGCCTACCCGAAAGAGAATCCAGTGGTTCTTGGTCGTGAATATCGGAATAGGACGAACCGCCCCTTTGCTTCGGAACAAAACNATTTTATTTAGTTATTCAGTTAAACCAATGATTCGTTATTGTAACAGATAGCAACAAACATTTCATCCGGGAAAAGCCATCTTTTTCTCAACAATGTCTTTGTCATTTGATCCAATAGCGTTCCGTTAGATAGGAACAGATTTGATAAATACTGATAACTCTCGTCGGAGTATTAGAACGGAAAACCCCATTCGATAATGAACTATTGGTTATAAGCCATCTCTAGTGATGAATCTGTTGACTCTGGCAATTCGGAAGTCGACGAAAAATAGGCCGAAGGTTTTCTTCGAAAGAAAAATTAGCGGAAGTAAAAGGAGAGAGAGTGAGAGATTCACTGATAATAATGCNCTGCCTTTCTATATACATACATACATATAGGAGGATCTGTTTGGGAAGTAAGCCCTTTTACATCTCTTCGTCTGCAAAGAATTCTCGATGCGAGCGAAAACACAGAGACAAAAGGCTGATCTTTGAATAGGAAAAAGAGTGGATCTGCGGGATCCCAAATGAATTGGCTTATTCGAAAAAAGTCTTGTTCGTTGGAAGATCTATCTCGTGTCTGGTACTGCACGGTTCCACTCTGCAAGAACTCCGAATCATTCTCTTCATCAGAAATGATCCGCTTGCCCCGAAATGACCTAGCCCAATAGGGAAATCCCAATTCATTGGGCCTTTCGATACAATCAAATAGAAAGCCCCAAGGGCGCCATATTCTAGGAGCCCAAACTATGTGATTGAATAAATCCTCCTCTATCTGTTGCGGGTCGAGGACTCCTTCTCCTTCCCCTTCTTCAAACTCCGATTCGTATTGTTCATAGAGAAATCTCTGATCAACGATAGAACAAGATCCATTTTGTATCATATCTAAGGGATTCCTGGGTTCGGGCCGAAGAAGCAATGTCACTCGATCATTATCAAATCGACTGCAATCTTTTTCTGTCCGTGAGGATCCCAATCCCAACAGAGCGCCTTCTACTTCTAATAGGCCATGAACTAGATCAGAATCATTCTCAACGAGTCCATAAGAAGTGATCCCATTTTTTTCATCGGGTCCGGATAGAGACCAAAGGTCTTGAACGACCGATCCGGCAGAACAACTCAAAAGATAAAGAAGTATCGTTAATTTCTTCATGCTCGTTCCAAGTTCGAAGTACCATTTGTACAAATAAGAACCCCCTTTGTTACATGATTTCTTCTTCATATAGATAGATATAGGATCTATGGAGCAATTACTTAGAAGTACATTTTGTGCAACAGCCCTTCCTATCTGATAGAAAAGGATCCCATGATCCTGAACCGATCTTACCTGGGATCGCAAATCCCAAGTTTGTCTATGAAGAGCAGATCTAATTATATTAGTGTCTATAATTGATTTCTTCTGCATAATACTAATCGATAGGGCCTCATTGGTAAGTGCTACAAGATCTCGTACATTGGAACCCATGGTTATGGAACCGAATCCATTAGTATGGAACATTTTCTTTTCCAAGTGAAATCCCCTAGTATATGAAAGAGTGAAAAAGTGCTTTCGTTGTTGTGGAATAAGAAGCCTTCGTATTTTAATGCATGTATTTAATTTATTCGGAGCTATTAGAGCGGGATCCACTTTTTGGGGAATATGGGTCGAAGCAATAACAAGAATATTTCTAGTGGAACATCTTTCACAATCCCTGGAGAGATAGTTCACTAATAGACCAAGGGATAAGTAATTCGACGCATTCACATCCAGATCATGAATGTTTGGAATCCATATTATGCAAGGAGACATTGCTTTTGCTAATTCGAATTGAAGGGTGATATAAAATCGGTCTATTTCCGGCATCATATCCATAGTTAGCGGCGCATTCATCATAGTTAGAAGCTCCAGCTCCGTATCAAGGTCACGGTCGATATCGTCACTATCATCAATATCGCCACTATCATCAATATCGCCACTATCATCAATATCGCCACTATCATCAATATCGCCACTATCATCTTTCGTTGTTGTGGAATAAGAAGCCTTCGTATTTTAATGCATCTATTTCATTTATTCGGAGCTATTAGAGCGGGATGGGATCCCCTTTTGACTTTTTGGGGAATATGGGTCGAAGCAATAACAAGAATATTTCGACTGGAACATCTTTTACAAGGTAAAGCATATTCAATCCTTCAAACACGAGGTAAATAGGGAGAGGAGTTTACAGTGAATAAATAGGAAAAGGAAAGGAAGAAGACAATGAGATTAGAAGAACCTATACAGGAGAAGAAAATAAAACATGAATGAGACTGAACAGGAAAGGAAGGAAAGAAGAAACATTAATTAGAGTTTACAGTGAAAGAGACATTGATTGAAGGGAGAAGAAACAAAGATGAATGAGCTACTGAACCTGAACCTGCCTTCCCCTGAACCTGTGTTGAAAAGAAAGACGAAAGAAGAATCAATGATCGTGAACTGGAAGGAAAGACTATCGAGAAACCCTCTCCTCCCTTTTCTCGGTTTCATGTCTTCGACCCTTGTTCCTATCCCCTTTCCTGTCGAGTAAATAAAAGGAAAGCCGAAAGAAGAAGAAATTAAGGAGTTAGCTGCTGCTTTGAAAGCCGAAACATTAATTGGAACTCAATCACTTGTCCCCGGTTCCTTGTCTCACAGCTTGGTTCTTTCTCCGGAACCCCTATTCCCTGCCTGACCGTAAGGAGGTAAAGGAGTTAAGGAGAATGAGAATGAATGCGACTGAACTCCGGAAGGAAAGACGAAAGCGAAAACAAGATGAATTCGACTCAACAGTCAGTCAAGACGAAACGAAAGAAGAATTTAATTAGACTTTACAGTTCAAGAAAGAAGGGAAAGAGAAGGGAGACGACACTATCGATGAATGAGAGTGAACTGGAAGAAAAGACGAAACAGTCAGTTAAGACGAAAGACTCAAGATTAGTCATCGTTCACTGCCAGGAAAGACTATCGAAGAATCAATGAGAGTGAACTGTCAG
>NC_036638.1:12636259-12637472 GCF_002806865.2 Cucurbita pepo subsp. pepo
TGGAGCATTCTTTTGTGAGAATTGATCGTGAAGATCAACCCACACTTGATGAGCTGTCTTGGCGTGAATAATGCCTTTAGCGATATCTGCTTCAACGGAATGAGTTAACCAAGATATTATCATACTGTTGCACTGATTCCAGAGTTCGAATTCGGTTGAATTTGCATCTTGGGACGGTTCTTCAATTGTGCCATCAATGAAACCAATTTTCTTCTTAGCAATAAGAGCATGCATAACTGATTTACTCAAGTAGTGGTAATTTGCTCAATTTAATTTGAATGGNAGAGTGATGAATATAGTACGGATGTGTTAAATCAACATCCGAAATTTTGAAGCTGGATTTGGCTGATTCCGCCATAAAGGAAATTTTGATATTTAAGAACACCAAGATCGGTGCTCTGATACCATGTTAAGAATGAGAAATAGAAATGGAATTGGGATAAAAAGTATGATTTCATTCTATCACGTTTAGATAGGATACAAACTATCAACTAATACCTAAAAATAGAAAAAAAATATATATAACTTTAAACAAATCTAAGATAAAATATACTACTAACAACTCCCCAAAATATCTCAGATATACTCTAACTAATTATTAAAATATATATCCAAAATATCATATCTTAATACCTACCCAAAATCATAAATCAGAACCAACTATGCGAAAGTTGTCTAGTCTTCGAACAAGCAAGATTACCATTTCCAGCTCACATTTTTGTGTTGAGCAACCATACCCACATTCTACGGAACTGAACTAAGAGTGCTTTCTTATTCAAGTAGATACGACTATAAAGTAAAGGTTACAAATAACGAAGAAACTAATAGATTTAGATAGGATGCAGTCAAACAAAGCCTCAGGAAAGGGGAAAGCAAGGAACTGATCGGAAGGTCAAGCACCACTATTTTTTATTTTGGATCTTCCAAATCATTTCCGGGGAGGTTCGGACCCATTTTTTCCTGATCCTTCGATAAAAAGATTCATTCTCTTCATAAAAAATAGGAGGTAGAACCAATAAATATTTCTTTTTCGATTCATCCCTGGAGTTGAATACCTCATTCAAGAATTGTTTTTGATCCAATCCGTAGGAATCAATAGAAAAGGCAAATCCCTTATGATACACCAGATCCGGCTCGGTTATTGATAGAGTGAATAGATCTGCCATTTCTTGAAATCTCTCTTCTGATTCAAAATCGTGGTGTAACGTGTATC
>NC_036638.1:12645368-12679619 GCF_002806865.2 Cucurbita pepo subsp. pepo
TTACTTCTGGAGTGATTCGAATCTCAAACAATATTCTTGCCTTGAGATATTCGATCAACAAGGTAATCTGAATCTTACTCCCCTTGTAGTGATTCCTTGAGAATACAAATTTTTTTTGTACCCCAAAAATGATTCTGGTGATACATTCGAGTAATTAAATGTTTTACCATTAGTAAACTGGATTTTTTGTCATAACCAGAATTTTCCAAAAAAATGGATCCATTTAAAAAATGATCATGAGAAAATGCATAAATATACTCCCGAAAGATAAGTGGGTATAGGAAGTCACGTTGCCGAGATTTCTGAAGTTCTAAATATCCTTGAAATTCCTCCATTTAAAATTTGATTTGAACTGGGGATACTATAATGGATTTATTACGTTATCAAATGATACATAGTGCGATACAGTCAAAACAAGGTATTACAGTAAAAATAATAATAGATACCCTGTAAATAGGTAAGACTTATCAACGGACTCTCTATCCTCTCTTTTCTTTTGCCATCTAATGGGTTTTTATTTTAGGATAAAAAAGATGATTAGAAATCCTTTATTTTTTCAACCCAATCGCTCTTTTGATTTTGGAAAAAAATTCTTTATCAATATACTGCTTCTTCTACACATTCCCCTCTACCCCATAATGTAGAGTAACTAATAGTTAGGACTTAGAAATCAATAACTCACTCATAAGAAAAGTCCTTCCCGCATCAAGCACTAATATAGTTTTAACGTCTAATTAGATCGGGTAATCATTCGAATTAAGAACATAAGCCCGTTACTTTTTATTTCTCTATAATTGGAGCATAGGGCTCTATCCATTTATTCATTCGACCCACCCCACTTGACTTGACTTTTTTTTTCCGCATCAAGAATTCAAACAAGGTTTGGCCTAATCTAGTAAGGTAAAAATATTACTAGAATTTTTCATTGATACGACATGCTGCTTTTTCCATTCATTCCTTTCAGGATCAGTCGCGGTCTTACAAACTCTACCGATAGTATGGACGAATCTGTTTCTTCATAGAAATGTGTAAAAGATGCTAGCCGCACTTAAAAGCCGAGTACTCTACCATTGAGTTAGCAACCCCAAAAATAGAAAAAATTTTTCTGTGTAGATACAATCGGAATCAAAATAACAAAAGAAATTAAATTGCACCACGTAATCAAAATATTCCAAATAAAAAAAACTTCTTATATCACACAAAAGTAACTTTTTGTATCACAGAAAATACAATGAGACCATCATGTGCGTGAAAAGCAAAGGTCCTGAAACGGAGATAACTAGCTTCATTTATACACGATCGGATTATATTTGTTTGATACACTGTTGTCAATATGAATGTGAATAGTGAAAACCGACTACAATGGAGAAAATAAAAGAATTATAAATGAATAAAAACCACATGGAAATAACAATTTGAATTGAATAAATATATTTATTTTTTTATTTAAATAGATAAAGATAACAAAATATAATAAGAGAAAATATTCTAATAAATTAGATTAAAATAAGAGAAAAGAATTCAAAAAACTACGGACTTGGATTGGCACTATAGAGATAATCAACATAGATAGACATAAAAGATGTAGGCGAAAGACAAAATTAAGGAAGAAGTAGAAAAAAATATATCGGGTTTATTCAATCCATAAATATAAATAACTAAAAAAACGGAATCCCCCCTTTTTTTTTTATTTGTTCATAGAATTGCAACAAAATAACCCCATCGATGGGGGAATGTACTAATTTTTATTTATAGTATATCCTATAGAACCAATTAGTTCATTTAGTCACTTGATTGATCTTTTTTCTATTCATCTTAGATCAATTTCTATCACTAAAAAAAAAAAAAAATATATTTTTGTCGTTATCGAAGACGGAATTTTAAGGTAATAAGTGTAGTATGAATAGAACAAGAGAGGGGGGAAATAATAAAGAAAAGGTTAGCCAAAGCTATATACAAGTTATCCACACCCTCTTTTTTTTATTTCATTAATGGAATTTCGGTTATTGATTAAGGTGAAGTTCTGTAAAAACCCCTGCCTTCTTTAAAATATCATGAACAGTTCCTGTAGGTTGAGCACCCTTTTCAAGGAAATATAGAATAGCAGGAACATTTAAATAGGTTTGATTCTTTATCGGATCATAAAAACCCACTTTACGAAGATCTCTTCCTTCTCTTCGGGCTCGAACATCAATTGCAATGATTCGATAAACGGCTCATTGGGATAGATGTAAATTAACAATACCCCCCCCCAGAACCGTATAAGAAGTTTTCTCCTCGTACGGCTCGAGGAAATTCAAAGTCATGTATAGAATTCTAATTTTCAAAGTCATGTATAGAATTCTAATTAATGTCAAATGGATTCATAGATTATGAAATCAATTAGACTATGATTTAAATACCTTTTTTCTGATTCTTTTGTTTATTTTTTATTCTTTTTTGAAAAAAAAAAAAACTCATTCTTATCCTCATAACTCAAGTTGTATAACTCTCACTCAAAGGAAAACAACCCTTAAGCTTAAGCATTTCATTTATTGAGCGGTCTCTAACCCCTTAATTTTTGCCTGTCTCCTTTAGAATCTATTTCAATTCTTCATTCTGATCTAGTTTAGTTATTGAGACAATTGAAAAAGATTTTTACTTGTTGAGGGGATCCTTTATCCTTGCCTTTAATCATTGGGTTTAGACATTACTTCGGTGATCTTTAATCGTTTCAAAATGGCAGCAACATACCATTTTTTCTGATTGATTTTTATCAAAGAATCATATAAATATATAAATAATGGATTCTCATGTGATACACTTTTGATCAAATTTGACGTTTGAATTTGAAACTTGGTCGAATTGGATCCTTTCGATTTCTATACCGAACATATACTTACGAAGTAGTTTTAACTTATTGATTGACACTAACCCTAGATCTCTGCCCTTGATAAATGAATCAATACTTTCTACTCGAGCTCCATCATGTACTATTTACATCAAAACCCTCAAAAAATTAGAGCTCTAGTGGAACAGAACAAACGATGTCGAGTCAAGAGCATCTTCATTCCTATATAATATAAAATGGTGGGTATAAGAATCCACAGTAGATCATGTCCTTCAAGTCGCACGTTGCTTTCTACCACATCGTTTTAAACGAAGTTTTACCATAACCTCTAATTTCGTGCAACTGGTATGTAATTGATTCATTTATGGAATCATGTATAGTCATTGGTTTAGTTGGTCCATAGTAATCTATACTCTTATGACATGGGTAGTTTTTGAAAAAGTCTTGGGAATACTTCTATTTATTTAAACCCATATTTTATTATATATATTGGATCATATAACATTTTTTTTCTATGAGTGCAATATTTATTTCTCTATATATAGATATTTTCTATATAATATCTATATCGAGATCGAGAGAGAGATTTTTGAATTTCTATAAAATCAATTAAGAAATCATTAATTACGAATAATTAAGAATCTCCATTTTTCAATTTCTTCATAGAATGGATTCACGAGTTTCATACTTCTTCGAGTACCAAGGACTCATAAGAAATCCTTAAAAAGATTTAATTGATTGAAAATTTGCAATATTATTATTTGAATAAGGTTTTGTTGTAAAAAAAAAAAGGATTTATTACATTTTATTATCATAAATAAATGTATATTCGGATTAACCCATCCATAATTTGAAACAAATAGATAGATCCAAAATAAAAAAATTTTTCACAAAAAAAATAAATAAAACGATAAAAATACATAATAACAAGACATACATCTCAGCATTTTCTGCCTAGTTTATTTAAGTTAAGAGACTCAATTCAATAATCTTTCCCTAAAATAAAGTGAAAAAGATATATAAATAACCTCTGTCTGAATTGTTACTTGGATTTACAATTATCCATTAAAGACAAACACAAAATCCGAAAAAATGAGGTGAAAAGAAATACATAATATGTTACATATGTAATTTGATTCTTTGTTAATCAGATTCGGGCAGATATTAAAATTGATATCTTCCATTATGGATTAACTCCTATCTACCCCCCAATTATATAGAGTAGATGCATCATAAATAAAAAAAAAAAGCTCCTACGGGGGACTGGACTAGTTTCGGAGGTGCTAGACTATCTTGTATAAGACCAAAATCAAACAGATCTAGATTAAACGATTGTTCCTACCTTTTTTTTTTTTTTTTTTACTCTAAATTTGAGCACCCTAAATAGGTCTTAAGAGACTTAATATCATTGATTGAATTCCATTAATGCCAAAAACACAAGACCTTCGTGTTTATAATTCATAAATCCACAGAAAAAAAAAAAAAATACTCGGGTTTCACACACCATTTAAGAGATAGAGAATAAGAGAAGCTTTCGCATTTCGATTTGAAATGCATCATTATAAGAAAATAAGAAGGAACAATAATATTCTATCTATATCTAATACTAGACTCTTAAGCATAAGGTTGTTTAAAAGGGCAAGCTTTAGTCGGATATGATATGGAATATTTTTCTATATATCTTAGAATATACTATTCTATATATAATACACATACTCTGGGACGGAAGGATTCGAACCTCCGAATAGCGGGACCAAAACCCGTTGCCTTACCACTTGGCCACGCCCCATTTATATTCACCACCAATAAACACTAATATTCGTAGTGGTTGGTCGTCAATTCCAGTACAAAGATTTATAGAAATAATTATATTGTTGCTCGGATTTTGATACGTTTATAGATCCAATTAAACTGAATTTATTGATCATTACATATAATTCCATTAAGATAATGTATGAAAGTAGGATTTCTTCTATTCTCTTTTTATTTGAGAATTGAAGGATTTTTGATTGGCTGAGTTCAAATCAAAGAAAGGTTTTTTGACCTACTTTATGTTATTAATTTTTCCCGTATCCCTTATATCATAGCAATAATACGGGATTAATAACTCAATCAAATCAAAAGAAATACAATTATCTTCAAGAACAAAGAAAAAAAAAAAAATTGTTATGCTTAATATCTTAAGTTTCATCGGTATCTGTCTTAATTCTTTCCTTTATTCAAGTAGTTTTTTCGTCGCCAAATTGCCTGAGGCCTACGCTTTTTTGAATCCAATAGTAGATATTATGCCAGTAATACCTCTATTCTTTTTTCTATTAGCTTTTGTTTGGCAAGCTGCCGTAAGCTTTCGATAAGATTTTTAATACTGTCCGAGACAAATTCATTATTTACTAGAAAAAAAAATTCTAACTAGTTATAAGATCAGATAAATCGTACATACAGTCTGAACCTTTGAGTTGAGTCCAATATTGAAATTCTTCTATAGCTGTGATAAATCTGGATCACTCTCATTTTCTTATTCTTACTTTTTTCCATTGAACGACCCTGTTAGAGTCCCCCACAATATATAATTGTAGGTATGAAATACAATTTTCAGTAATGAACGACTCAACTCGTAAAAATTTTTCCTATTTCTTTTCTAGAAATAACTTCACTGCATTTCTTGGTGTCAAAACAGGTTAAGATAGAGAATCTATTCTCTTAAAAAAAAAAAAAAAAATGATCTTGGAGATTGTGTAATGCTTACTCTAAAACTATTTGTTTATACAGTAGTAATATTCTTTGTTTCTCTCTTCATTTTCGGATTCCTATCTAATGACCCGGGACGTAATCCGGGACGTGAAGAATAAAACAAATGATTTTTTTCATTGCTTGATTTTGAAATGTTCTAAAAATTTTATCTATTCCACATCTTTCCTAAACTATAAAAAAATACCAAGTAATTGACAGAAACGGAAAGAGAGGGATTCGAACCCTCGGTACAAAAAACTCGTACAACGGATTAGCAATCCGACGCTTTAGTCCACTCAGCCATCTCTCCCCAAATTGAAAAAGGATAATTACTATGATACATAGTATAAAAAATAGAAAATGAAGGCTTGAAAAAAGCCCTTCTTTATCTCTCTTGATTATCTTTATCTACCCTTTAATTATATGGATATATAATTATATCGATATATATAATTATCTAGATATATCGATGGATATCGATAAAATCGATAAATACTTTTATGAGCAATTCCATTTAGATAAATTAGATAAAGTAAGGGCTCAAAAGAAGAGATATCTCCAATCCTAATATATAAATATTACCAATATATTAAAGATTGCTAAAAATATATATTTCTAAATAAAAAAAAAATATAGTACCTCTTTTATTTTATTTCATCCCAAAAGTCCTTGTCATTTTATTTCCACGGCCTGGCCTGGTCAGTACCTAGCCGGGCTTTTTTTGTTCCAATGAATCGTAGATAAAATTATTTTTTTTATTTGAAAACACAAAATTTTTTTGAAACAAAAAAAATCGAAACAACAAGAATCATAAGAAGATTTATTATTTGATTCCTATGATACAGAAAAAGATGATATAGAATCAAGGTGCCATTCCTTACTATTATTCTTTATTTTAGTACTTTACTAGAATAGAATTAAAAAACTTGTTAATTTTTTAATTAAAATGAGTCCTCTTTTCCTAATCTCATCAGTCGCCCTGATGAAAATACGTCAACGTTCGAATTTTCATGATTCTTTTCTGATCCGATCTTTTTATTATTTATTACTACGACTTATTTTCGTCTTCGACAAAAGGTCAATTTATATGCAATAATTGCATTGTAGCGGATATAGTTTAGTGGTAAAAGTGCGATTCGTTCTATTAATCCCTTAATAGTTAAGGGATCCTTCGGAATTATTAATATTCCGATCAAAAACTTTTTTTCTTAAAAGGATTTAATCCTTTACCTCTCGATGAAAGATTCGAGGAAAAATATAAATTCTCGTGATTTGTATCCAAAAATAAGTTGGAAATTGAAAAAATTGGATCACGAAATTACGAAACATAATTTTATTGAATTGGATCAATACTTCCAATTGAAGGAATAAGGGATCCATGGATAAAGGTAGAATTTTTTCTAATCGTAACTAAATCTTCAATTTTTTCTTTGGATAAGGGAGATTGAAGCAAAACAAAATAGCTATTAAACAGTGTCTTTGGTTTACTAGAGACGTCGACATCGTTTTTTAGCTCGGCGGAAACAAACTACTTTTCCTAAGGATTATATTAAATAGAAATAGGGAACGAAATAAATAACTGGAAAGATTGTTATAATCTCCTCTTGTATAGGGATCATCTATAAAGCGGGTCCTTTTGAATGCATTCAGACGGAAAGGCTGACATAGATGTTATGTATGGGTGGCATTTTTTTTTTCTTTACATCTTACATGTAAGAATTTATCCATCTTCCATAAAGGAGCCGAATGAAACCAAAGTTTCACGTTCGGTTTTGAATTAGAGACGTTCAAAATGATGAATCAACGTCGACTATAACCCCTAGCCTTCCAAGCTAACGATGCGGGTTCGATTCCCGCTATCCGCTTATCTTATTCTTATTATATATATTCTTATATATATTATAAATATAATAAATTATTCATTAATTAATTGAAATTTTTCAATTAATTAAAAATTAAAATGGAATTACTCAAATCAAAATTTTCACATTACTTAATTTTAAGTAATGTATTACTTAATGTAATGCATCATTGAATTGAATACGCAATTTCCGGAATTGTCACACATTTTTTTTTACGAACAAGAGAGGTGAAAATACGAAAAAAAAAAATTGGAATGAAAAGCGTCCATTGTCTAATGGATAGGACAGAGGTCTTCTAAACCTTTGGTATAGGTTCAAATCCTATTGGACGCAATTTGTTTCCATATATTTTTTTAGTTTCCAATTTCTATATCATGTCAAGAAGGGTATTTTGAATGATTTGAATAAGAGACGTGTATAGTTAATATAATAACTACTAATTATTAATTTATTAAAAATAGTAAATTAGTTTTAATATTAACTGTAATTGTAACTATCTTTTTAGATTTTTTTAGAAAAAAACTAATAATTCGATTCTGTTTTATTTGAAGATAAGATATTAGTAGAAAGGATGGATATTCAAATTCGAAATATTAAGATATTTNTTTATTTGAAGATAAGATATTAGTAGAAAGGATGGATATTCAAATTCGAAATATTAAGATATTTATGATATTCTAAATATATTATTAGAAATAGAATCTAATTTTGACTTTTAACTCTTTTAACTATTTTAGTAAAAAATTTCTTAATTGTATTTACATTTCATTTTAATATTGATATATATTTCTAGAAATATTATTTACTTTCTTTAATATATTTATATATATTTATATTTAGTATTTTCTAAAAATTATATATTCTACCTAATAAATGAAAAGAATGAAATTATTTCATGTTGAAATTATAACATTTTCAAGTTATAAAATTTATTTATACTTTACTTGTTTTCTTTTATACTTGGTCTTGAAGTAGAAAACGTTCCATCTGTTCCTGAATAGCTTCTTTCAAAAGGGCTTCCGCTTCAGGGGTGAATGTCTTGGTGGAAGATATTATTTCTTGAAACTGAGGTTTATTCGTTTTTACGTAAGTACGTAACTCAACGAGAAATTTTCTTACTTGTTCAATTTCTAATGAATCAAGATAACCATTCGTTCCGGTATAAATAGTCATTATCTGTTCGTCTACCGTGAGAGGGGCTGATTGGGATTGTTTGAGCAACTCACGTAATCGTTGACCTCTTGCCAATTGATTCTGAGTAGCTTTATCGAGATCAGAAGCGAATTGCGCAAAGGCTTCTAATTCGACAAATTGAGCCAATTCCAATTTTGATTTGCCGGCTATTTGTTTCATGGCTTTAATTTGAGCTGCAGATCCTACTCTGGAGACGGAAATACCCACATTAATAGCAGGTCTGATTCCAGCATTGAATAGATCCGCAGATAAGAATATTTGTCCATCGGTAATGGAAATTACATTAGTAGGAATATAAGCTGAAACATCTCCCGATTGGGTCTCAACTATTGGTAAAGCAGTCATACTTCCTTCACCTAAAGCAGAACTTGATTTAGCGGCTCTTTCCAAAAGGCGTGAATGCAAATAAAAAACATCTCCCGGATAAGCTTCGCGGCCGGGCGGTCTTCGTAAAAGAAGAGACATTTGTCGATAAGCTTGTGCTTGTTTGGAGGGATCATCATAAATGATTAAAGTGTGTTGTTTTCTGTACATAAAATATTCAGCCAAAGCTGCTCCTGTATAAGGGGCAAGGTATTGTAATGTAGCCGGAGAATCCGCCATTTCGGCTACTATAATAGTGTATTCCATTGCCCCCCTTTCCTGTAAAGTAGTAACTACTTGAGCCACAGAAGAGGCTTTTTGACCAATAGCTACATAAACACATATTACATTTTGCCCTTGTTGATTCAGAATCGTATCCGTGGCTACTGCAGTTTTACCGGTCTGCCTGTCCCCAATAATTAATTCTCGCTGACCACGTCCGATAGGAATCATCGCATCAATAGCAATAAGTCCTGTTTGAAGAGGCTCATATACGGAACGTCTCGAAATAATACCAGGAGCGGGAGATTCAATTAACTAGTATAGAAAGTGTACCTGTCACCACGGTGCCAGACGTTCCTGCCTCTTTACTGGTGGTTGCATATGCCCTGGTCTATGGGCGGGTTTGTATGGTGGGTTCTCGAATGATCAGTCCTCTAAGGGGTTCCCTTGAATTTCCTGCGCTCCTTGTAGAGCAAGTTCTGGCTGAGTGACCTGCATGACCGCAGATATAACACATACCTGAGCCTGTCAAACATCTCCCAACATGTTGTTTTCCACAGTCGTGGCACAGGGGCTTCTCCGGTGTTAGGTATTGGGCTATTGGCAGTGAGCAGGTGGCCTATTCTGATATCGAGGTCTCTGAAGCAGTGGTTGGAATTCTGTGGTTCCGACCTCGACAGGGCGTTTCTTCCCTGCGACAACCGTCGGCTTCGGTTTTTTTCTTCTCCAGAGGTTCCTCTAGGGACTTAGGCGTCCATAGGGCCTCTTCATAAGTTGAGTTAAAAGCCTCCAACATGCGGCGGGTCTTCGGGTTCAACCCCAACACAAATTTCTCCATCTATTTCTCTTCCGTGTCAGCTAATGACGGTGCAAACCTTCTTAATCTCATGGACTCCTGATCATACTGATCCACCGTGCGACCTCANCCGTGCGATCTCCTTGGGTTAAGTGATTAAACTCTTGTTGTTTCTTTATACGGGTTTCCTTTGGATAATAATACTTCAGAAAGGCTTCCTTAAAGGTTTCCAACGTTGTAATCCCCTCACCCGGGTTGATACTCTATTTATTGTCCGACCACCACACTTATGCATCTTTTTGTAATACATACGCCGCACACGCCACCTTATGTTCATCAGGGCATCTCATTGATTCAAAGGTCGTTTCCATGTTTGCAATCCACATATGAGCCGCTGTGGGATCTTCCTTTGAACCGACAAATGGACGGGGGTTATACCATCTGAAATTCTTTAACCAACTCGCACCCGTGTCCGGTTGCGGGTTGTTGGCCGGTTGTATAGCTACCGCATCCATTGGTTGCGTGGCTATTGCCGCGACTTGTTGTGTAGCTAACAACGTGGCCTTTGTGTGGCTAGCATTGCTTGCATTGTCGTTTGGAGTGATTCCAATATTAACCTTGTGGCGGGGTCTAACCCGGGCTGTGGTGCAGCTTGAAGAGACGGTGCGTATTCAGGAGGGGGTACAGCTTATGGGGGAGGTGCATATTCAGGAGGTGGACGGTTTGTGGGGGAGTTGCATGTTCAGGAGGTGGTACAAACGCATAGCGTCGAGTAGTCGACCATTCTTGGGAAGAGTTTCTTTCGGCTTCTCTTCTTCCCCCTCTTCTAATGGGAGGTCGTCCTCTCCCGAACTTCTTANTTTTTTTTACTCTAAATTTGAGCACCCTAAATAGGTCTTAAGAGACTTAATATCATTGATTGAATTCCATTAATGCCAAAAACACAAGACCTTCGTGTTTATAATTCATAAATCCACAGAAAAAAAAAAAAAATACTCGGGTTTCACACACCATTTAAGAGATAGAGAATAAGAGAAGCTTTCGCATTTCGATTTGAAATGCATCATTATAAGAAAATAAGAAGGAACAATAATATTCTATCTATATCTAATACTAGACTCTTAAGCATAAGGTTGTTTAAAAGGGCAAGCTTTAGTCGGATATGATATGGAATATTTTTCTATATATCTTAGAATATACTATTCTATATATAATACACATACTCTGGGACGGAAGGATTCGAACCTCCGAATAGCGGGACCAAAACCCGTTGCCTTACCACTTGGCCACGTTCCATTTATATTCACCACCAATAAACACTAATGTTCGTAGTGGTTGGTCGTCAATTCCAGTACAAAGATTTATTGAAATAATCATATTGTTGATCGGATTTTGATACGTTTATAGATTCAATTAAACTCAATTTATTGATCATTACATATAATTCTCTACGACCTCCAGCTCATATTATAAAATAAATCTTTTTTATTTCGAACTACAATAAAAATGTTAGGTTGGAGCTAATAAAAAATACCTAAATAATATTAATTATTTTGTTTAAGTATTATTTTGATCTACCTTTGATGTAAAACAGGTAAAATAAATCTTAACATAAATATGAAAATAAATGTATAATAAAAGAATAACTAATACTTACTCTATCTTTTTATTATTTCGAACTAAAATAAAAATGTTATATTGAAGTCGATAAAAAAAAATACTTAAAATAATATTAATTATTTTGTTTAGAAATGATTTTGGTCGGCCTAACCGGGCCTTACTATAAATATATATATATATATATATATTTATAACGTAGTACTAATCTTTTTTATTTCTTATTTCGAACTAGAATAAAATGTTAGGTTGAATCTAATAAAAAATATCTAAAATAATATTAATTATTTTGTTTAAGTATTATTTTGGTCTACCTTTTATAAAATAAATCTTAACATAAAAATGAAAATACATGTATAATAAAAGAATAACTAATACTTACTCCATCTTTTTTTATTTCGAACTAAACAAAAACTATTATGTTCGAACCTCATAAAAAATACCTAAAATAATTAGTAAAATAAATCTTAATATAAATATGAAAATACATGTATAATGAAAGAATAACTAATGCTTACTACATCTCTTTTGATTTCCAACTAGAATAAAAATGTAATATTGAATTTGAATTTTAAAAAATACCTAAAATAATATTAATTATTTTGTTTAAGTATGATTTTTGTCTATAAGAAGGTCTAACCTGGCATTCATAACAAAAAAAAATATATATATTTATAAATAGTTCATATTTAAGACATTTATTAAAATTGCTTACTAATCTTTTCTATTTCGAACTAGAATAAAAGATTAGGTTGAAGCTAATAAAAAATACCTAAAATAATATTAATTATTTTGTTTAAGTATTATTTTAGTCTATCTTTTATCTAAGACCTGTAAAATAAATCTTAACATAAATATGAAAATACATGTATAATAAAACAATAACTAATACTTATTGCATCTTTTTTTATTTCGAACTAGAATAAAAATGTTATATTGAAGTCGATAAAAAATACCTAAAATAATATTAATTATTTTGTTTAAGTATGATTTTGGTCTGCATAACCTAGCCTTCCTAAAATAATATTAATTTTTTGTTTAAATATGATTTTGGTTTATATATAAGGCTTAACTAGTACATATTTAAAAGAAGAATAACTAATACCTATCTTTTTTTATTTCGAACTAGAATAAAAATGTTATATTGAAGTCGATAAAAAATACCTAAAATAATATTAATTATTTTGTTTAAGTATGATTTTGGTCTGCATAACCTAGCCTTCCTAAAATAATATTAATTTTTTGTTTAAATATGATTTTGGTTTATATATAAGGCTTAACTAGTACATATTTAAAAGAAGAATAACTAATACTTACTCTATCTTCTTTTTATTTCGAACTAGAATAAAAATGTTATATTGAAGTCGATAAAAAATACCTAAAATAATATTAATTATTTTGTTTAAGTATGATTTTGGTCTATATATAAGGCATAACCTAGCCTTCCTAAAATAATATTAATTATTTTGTTTAAATATGATTTTGGTCTATATATAAGGCTTAACTAGTAAGACATTTTTTAACTAGTACATATTTAAAAGAAGAATAACTAATACTTACTCTATCTTCTTTTTATTTCGAACTAGAATAAAAATGTTATATTGAAGTCGATAAAAAATACCTAAAATAATATTAATTATTTTGTTTAAGTATGATTTTGGTCTATATATAACGCCTAACCTAGCCACAAAAAAAATATATTTATAAACTAGTCCATATTCATTTATTAAAATTGTTTACTAATATTTATTATTTCGAATTAGAATAAAAATGTTAGGTTGAAACTAATAAAAAATACTTAAAATAATATTAATTATTTTGTTTAAGTATTATTTTGTTTACCTTTTATCTAAGACATGTAAAATAAATCTTAACATAAATATGAAAATACATGTATAATAAAAGAATAACTAATACTTACTCCATCCTTTTTTATTTCGAACTAAATAAAAAATATTATGTTCGAACCTCATAAAAAATACCTAAAATAATTAGTAAAATAAATCTTAATATAAATATGAAAATACATGTATAATAAAAGAATAACTAATAGTTACTGCATCTCTTTTGATTTCGAACTAGAATAAAAATGTTATATTGAAGTCGATAAAAAATACCTAAAATAATATTAATTATTTTGTTTAAGTATGATGTTGGTCTATATAGAAGGACAAAAAAAATATTTATAAACTAGTCCATATTTAACCGACATTTATTAAAATTGCTTACTAATATTTATTATTTCGAATTAGAATAAAAATGTTAGGTTGAAACTAATATAAAATACCTAAAATAATATTAATTATTTTATTTAAGTATTATTTTGGTCTACCTTTTATCTAAGACCGTAAAATAAATCTTAACATAAATATAAAAATACATGTATAATAAAACAATAACTAATACTTGCTGGTCCCTAACGAAAGCACGATAACTTAAGGTGCGTTATGTGCTTCTTCGTAAACGCCGTCATCGGTAACCAAGGTCGGAAAATTGGGTTTGTCCCAATCGTTCATAGATCTGTGGTTTTAGGAACCTTTAGGCCGCAAGACTTCCAGAAAAAAAAAAAGGACGACAAATAAAGAGGAAGAGGAAGAGAGAGGACCGAAATCGGCAACGGAAACGCTGCGGGAAGGAGAGAGAGAAAGCTCGCCAGAAAATCGGCCGAAGTCAGGTAAGGAAGACGAGACCCACGGATCCGGGTCAACCCGAACCCAGAACCCGAGAGGGTCAGCCCATTCTTTTCTCGGCCTCTACCTTCGGCCCAGCCCAACTACAGCGGCCCAAACCTCAAACCAGCCTAGAAGTTACGGTTCAATTGAACCAACCCGAGACCAGACCCATGGTCCAATCGAGCCGGCCTGCAACCCAAAAAAAAACTTTCAGGTCAGCCCAATGAGCCGAGGCCCAACTGTAGTCTTGGCCCAATGAGCCGAGGCCCAACTGTAGTCTTGGCCCAATAGCCTCCGCAGCCCACGACCCGGACCACGACCCGAACTGGACTGCGACTNATAGATCTGTGGTTTTAGGAACCTTTAGGCCGCAAGACTTCCATAAAAAAAAAAAGGACGACAAATAAAGAGGAAGAGGAAGAGAGAGGACCGAAATCGGCAACGGAAACGCTGCGGGAAGGAGAGAGAGAAAGCTCGCCAGAAAATCGGCCGAAGTCAGGTAAGGAAGACGAGACCCACGGATCCGGGTCAACCCGAACCCAGAACCCGAGAGGGTCAGCCCATTCTTTTCTCGGCCTCTACCTTCGGCCCAGCCCAACTACAGCGGCCCAAACCTCAAACCAGCCTAGAAGTTACGGTTCAATTGAACCAACCCGAGACCAGACCCATGGTCCAATCGAGCCGGCCTGCAACCCAAAAAAAAACTTTCAGGTCAGCCCAATGAGCCGAGGCCCAACTGTAGTCTTGGCCCAATGAGCCGAGGCCCAACTGTAGTCTTGGCCCAATAGCCTCCGCAGCCCACGACCCGGACCACGACCCGAACTGGACTGCGACTCGCGCTTCGACCCGACGCTACCGCGCGACGTGGCTCGCTCTACTGCTGCCACATGTCACATAGCGGCGCAGGCGGTCCCTTGGCTCGGCTCAGCGCAAACGGCTCGGGCTCCCTCCAGCGACGTTCCGGCGGCTCCTCCGGCGGCTTCCAGCGGCTGCTCGACTCAGCTCACCTGTTTTTAGCTCGGTTTCCACTGTTTCGACCCTCCAGGATCTGTTTTCGGCCCTGATTAAGGTATCCGAGGCCGTTTTAGAGCCGTATTTCACATTTATTAAATTATAGGTAAGTTAATTGTGAAATACTAACGGAAAGTGGTGAACGGTGTGATAGGAAACAAACCCCGGCGACGTAGGAAGCAGCTCTCACGGAACGGGAGCTTACGTTTAGCTACTTAAGGAGTACTTCGGCCAAGGCCAACCAAGTAAGTGGCCTTACTATAGGATAGGCTAAATAAATTGCATGAGTTATGATGATGTGTGGATTATGATGCTTGATGATATGTGCAGTATATACATATTTTGTTGAGTGATGCTTGATATGTTTGACGCACGTTGTGGCATTATGATGAGCATGATGATTGCATGATTTTTACCTTAATATGATGATGTTTTCCATATTGAGCATGCTAGATGATGATGAGTGCCATATTGCATCATGTCGTTAGATCGACGTAGGACACAACCCTAAGAGCATGAAAATGATATTAATATAAATATCCACGATATGCGTTACCTAGAGTAACAAAGAGATGAGACTAGAGGGTTGTGTCAGAAGAGACATTACGATGGATTTAGAGGGACCTCATGCATTTTGTATGTTCATAAGCATAGGGCTACTTCCCCTAGAGATGATGAGTGCGGACGCGCACCTTATGATGAGCGCGAATGCGCACAGGTGCGAAAGCACACAGATGAGGGTGTTCATGAGGCGCATGACACTATGGGGTTCCGCTGACCTCCGGACGTCGCTACAGATTAGCTTGACCAGAGGGTCCAGGGGGTGTGCGAGCGCCCTGGGGACTCACACTCGCACGTGTGAGTCGTGTGTAGGGAAGTACTACACATCCAATTTGTCCGAGACTGGAGGCCACCCCTAAGATGATTAGAGATAGGTCCCTATTCATGATTGCATGTGTTTGCATTAGCATGGCCCCTATAGTGGGGTCACTTACTGAGTATTTCTTCGAAATACTCAGGCCGTGTGCCATATTGTTTTTCAGGTAAAGGCAAGGCTCCCATGTACGGTTGACGGTGGCATCGTGATCAGAGACTGTGGCGCGTGCATAGGATAGTTGCATATTTAAAATTTCTAGTCTTGATTAGGATAGGGCGTTTGCATTTCATTTATTTATATTAATTAATTTTTAATCGTTTTATTTTATCTTTTTGAACTCCAGCACGATGTTTGAAACACGTAAGTTCGGTAGTGTTTTCCAATGTTTAAATGTATTCTGAAGTTTTAAATTTTTTTTCGCTAATAAAGATGAGCATTCTTAGATTTTTATTCTGCATTAGAGATGAGCATGAGACGTTAGTGGCAACTCTAGATATGTGGAAATTTAGAGTCGTTACACCTTTTATCTAAGACTGTAAAATAAATCTTAATATAAATATGAAAATACATGTATAATAAAAGAATAACTAATACTTACTCCATCTTTATTGATTTCGAACTAGAATAAAAATATTATGTTGAAGTAGATAAAAAAATATCTAAAATAATATTAATGTTTTTTGTTTAAGTATTATTTTGGTCTACCTTTTATCTAAGGCCTAACATATCTTACTAACAAAAATATATTTATAAACTAGTCCATATTTAAGCTAGTAAGATATTTTTATCTTAAAAATTTAAATTATTAGTAATTTTCTCTTAACTTAACAAAAAATTATAATTATAATATGTACTATAATTAATAAAAGTTAATTAAAAAATAATGGATATAAAGTCCAGCTTTAATTTACGTGTCTTGAAATGATTGAACAAATTTTTTAAATATTATTAAATTATTATTTCTATATTAACGAAATTTAGTTTTAATATTTGCATCCACAAATTCTACCGTAATATATTTCTTAAAAAAAAGAAAAAAAATATATTTCCTACAAAAAAAAAAAAAACAGAACGTTAATTCTTAAATCTACAAAATAATAATATTTAACCATAATATTTTAGCATTAGTTATTCTTATACCTTGTTCGTTGATGTTTGAATTTAGGATTTCAATATCTACTTATCTCTTGTTTAGGTTTTCAACTCGACAATTAATAAAATACCTAAGTTATATTATAGGAAAAATAAAGGACCATTAATAAAATACCTAAATTATAGAAAAATAAAAGAGGTAAGGATTATTTTGTTTAAGTATTATTTTAGCTTACCTTATATATATAAAGAACAAAAAAAATATATATATATATTTATAAATTAGCCGTGAAAAGTAAGTCATTTATCAAAAAATTTAAAAAAATATTATATATCAATTTTTATCTGATTAAATTGTTAATTTTCTTGAAACTAAAAAATACAAATGTTATGTTGACGCAGATAAAAAAATACCTGAAATAATATTTAGTAAGGATTATTTTGTTTAAGTATTATTTTAGCTTGCCCTTATATAACGAACAACAAAATATATATTTATAAATCAGCCGTTTGAAATGGAAGGGATATGTAAGGACTGGGCTAACTGGATGACTTTAAAAGACAGGGTAAATTTTTTGCAAAATAAAACAATTTAAATTTAAAACATAATTTACATTATACCAAAATAGTGTGCGTAAATTAGTAATTTAAAGTACAACACAATGGTTGAAACACAAAATGAGGAACAGACCCAAAACATTTTAAGACAAAAGGGTTGAGGACGACAGGTGAGGTTAGTCTGTGGCACCTGTTCTAGAGTCTACTCCCGACCTCGACCAACTCCTTATCACCTGAAAAAAAAAATGAAGAATAAGGAATGAGTAGAAAGACTCAATAAGTAGCCTACTTGTAGGCTCTTCATCATATCCTTGATATGTTAGGGTACCACATTCTTTGTTCTTGTTCTTGTTATTGTTATTGTTGTGAGTATTTAGGCCCTCAAGTTCTTATTCTTGACTTGGGGTTCTTATCTTGATCTATCGTGAGGACCTTTGTCCTTGGATTCTAAAACCTTGGTTTTCCTTTGGGCTTTAGTACCATAGTTCTACGTTCTTGTCCTTAGAACTAGAATCTTTATCCATGTTCTAGACCTTGATCTTTCTCTTGTTCTTGGTTTTTATTTTGTTATTGATTCGTTCTCCCAGACACTCCCCCTAAGTGATAAGCGCCAAGAATGCTAGATTTTGTAAAGTTAGAGGTCTTTCTAGAATCCTTGCAAACTTTGGCAAAGAAAACTAACTTAACGAATTGATTCCAACCAAGAACTGGTTAGGAGATTAATAGCTCTTAGATCGAAATTGAAATCTATGATTGTTACTCTTAGATTCCAAGACGACTCACTCCAGAATTGGCTTGATCGGAACTAATCTAATTGATCGTTTAAACATCAAACCTAAATCAAGGTTTGAAAAAACAAAAAAAACACCAAAAAGATATCAAGAAAACACAAAGGTTTTGTTTGTATTTCATAATTGATTCTCAACATGAATATTCCATGCCTTTAAATAGACCAAAAAGTAACCTAAACAAACTACAAACTACAACTACCAATAAAAGCTAGTAAATACAAAAGGAAGAAAATAAAGCAGGACATAAATTGTTTTAATTGGTAGTTAACTACCAAAGGCAAAATTCTTCTAATCAATTGTCTTAATTGGTAGTTCAACTACAAAAGACAAAATTCTTCTAATCACTTTCGAATGTCAGGTGAAGTTTATTGCCACTTCATTGTTTTTTTGATTTGATAGGCTAATGCTATAAAGATTTTTTCGCTCAAAAGTCTTTGTTTCAACTCGTACATTAGCTAGCCTTTGAAGATGCAATGTATAGGTCTCTTGAATCTTCTTAACCTTACTTCTTGTAATCGGTCCTTCGGGTACCTACAAATGGTCAGTAGTTGAATTCATATCATCTCCCTTTATTTAAAGGATTTGTCCTCAAATCAAGTTCATTCCCTACAACACATGGAGTTAAATCAGCCACATTAAAAGTAGGACGTACATTGTACTCACATGTGAGATCTAGCTTGTATGCATTGTCATTGATCCGCTCTAGTACTTGAAAATGACCATCTCCTCTTGGTTGAAGTTTAGATTTTCTCTGATTTGGAAACTTTTCCTTTGGTAGATGAACTCAAACCCAGTCACCTCGTTTAAAAATCGATTTCTTTCTTCCTTGGTTCTTAGGANTTTTTTTTTTTTTTTTTTTTTTTTTTTTTTTTTTTTTTTTTTTTTTTTTTTTTTTTTTTTTTTTTAGTATTCGGCTCTGGAAGAAGCTGCATCATTAGCAAACATATTAAGTAGCAAAGGTGATAAATCCAGAGGAGTTAAAGGATTAAATCCATACACAACCTCAAAAGGTGAACAATGAGTGGTGCTATGTATCACTCTGTTGTATGCAAACTCCATAAAAGGTAGAGTTTCTTCCCAAGACTTCAGTTTTTTAGAAATTAGTGACATAAGTAAGGCTCCTTAAGGCACCTAATGTTCTATTAACGACCTTAGTCGTCCATGGGTTTGGGTGTAACGACCCAAAATTTTCTACTTAATTTAAGGTCGCTGCTGTATATGTCCTATAAACATTGAATGCGGAAGACTTCATTAAAATTCCATAAAACATAACCTTTATCTTAAAACACAGCCATAGACTTACGTGTTTCGAAAACATCTTTAAAATGACACAACAAAAGACTAAATAAAATAAACAAGCGTTTAAGTTAAAAACATCATATTCTAGCCTAAGTCCAAGAAAATAAATACCACTATTCTATGCATGTGCCATGGTCTCGAGTTGCGATGTCGTCGTCAACCGTACCGGAATGTCTTGCCTTAACCTGAAAAATGTATTTGCACATGGCTTGAGTATTTAAAGAAATACTCAGTAAGTGATCCCACTATTGAGGTTAAATGCAACATTCGCATGCAATGAGATGATGGGACCTATATTTCATTCCGTTTTCTCTACGGTGCTATCCTAACGGGTAATTTTGGACGTGTACCGTATACTCTACACACAGCCCATACGTGCGAGTATGGGCTCACCAGCTAGTTCGCACACTGCTGGGTCACTTTCCTTATCCGGTAGGCATACTCTGGGAGCCCCTTAGGCCTGACACCCGCTAGAACTAGTAATCGTCACGGCAGCGCTATGCAAAGCATAACGATCGTTGTCCTACCATTGGATGTACGCATCCGTACCCTCGTGATGGGATAGGGGTATCCCCCCAAATGCATGAGCACACATAATGCATGAGGTCCCAAAACTTTTCCATTCTCATTATCCTTTAATACAACCCCGCTAGCATTATGTACATATCATATCATTTTTTCATATCGTTTTAGATATCGTTCATCATTCATATCATATCGTTTCTCATTCTTCAGTTCTCAAATCATACATAATTCTAACGGGGTTATATTTCATGCCATTTATCGTGATTTCATGTCATTCACATCATGCTGTATACACACAATTTACGAGACCTAACATAACGTTCTATGCTTTTAACATAATATTTCATCATATACACGTCATACCATGACATATTGCATCACAATGTATCATATCATAAACGAGTCATAACGTAAACACTTCATAGTCATATCGTTCTCTAACTTATCATAGTCTTAACGTTTTTATGCCTATCACAGACATATCATTACGTGAACGTACCTTAGTCATCACATCAAAAGAACTTAACCTAACGCTATTGTTCTATCAATCTATCACAAACCTATCCCTTTCTACCCCTAGCCTAACCGTATTCTTCCATCAATCTCTCTTATCCATATCACTCCGATATATAACCTAACCTTAACGTTTCATGAACGTTTTTTACTTCTATCCGTTACATTTCGTTTTGTGCATTCTTCTTGTATCCTATCTCAAATATATCCTTGAACACATCGTACTATAATTATTATCATACAATCCACATATTATAACATATACATAACACATAGGAAACATATCGATCCACAGACAATTCACACATATCAATATATATGACACGTGCAGAACCACAGGGCACGTGTCAACATCAAATATAACCATGCCGATAGTAAGGTCACTTACCTGGTTAGCTTAGACTGATGTTCCGTCGTTATCCTTAATGAAAGTGCATTGAAATCCAAGTCAGCCTATGTGAGCCCATGACATCATTTTCAAGTTTGAACTCTGTAAAATTATTTCTCTAATTTACGTTGGCCATTGTTAGATTCTGATATTTCCGGTTACACCAAATTTAATGGAGTTCCTTCCACTAATATTTCCTCTTTTATTTTTTAAATTCATTTCAACAAATCTTTTCTCAATCTTCCCTCTTCCTCTCTCTGTAATTATTTTGACGGTAAAGAGATATTATTGGCCAATTTTTTAATTTATTTTTACTCCTAAATCTTCCCTTTTTATTTTTCTTTCTTTTTTTCTTTCTTTCTTTTTGGTTAATGGATTTCCATCCCTATTTGGTTTTTTTTTTCTTATTTCCTTTGTCTTTCTTTTGATTTAGTTCTCATTTGGTTATATACTTTTTCTATAATTCATATAAAATTATTGACAACCTAAGTAATTGCAACAATTCAGTAGATCTAAAATATAATTGGTGTGATTTCCTAAAACTCGTACAAAATTCTTTTCATTTAATCTCTAATTCAAAACTAAATAATTGTAACCAAATTAATATTACTTAATAAAATAAAAGAAAGATTTAACATACGACTACTGACCTCTTCAAATGACATATCTCCTCGGCCGAACTAAATCGGCTTAAACCTTTTGTATTTTTTATTTGTTTTTGTAGGAAGGAAGAAATTGTGAAATGGGTAAATCTGCAGTTGTTTTTACAGAAAAAGAATTCCTGAAGGAAGGAGGAGTGATCGGTTACCAAATGTTTTTTTTTTATAAATATTTTTATTAGTTATTTATTTATTGATTATTATTATTATTATTATTATTTTTCGGGTTGTTACATGGGGGGTGACAAGTTGTAGAAAATAGAAGCTTAGTTCCTAACTTTCCCCACAAAACTTTCCAAAAATGGCTTAAAAATTTTAAATCCTTATCACTAACAATGGTTGTGGGAATAACATGCAATCTAATCACTTTCCTAAAGAATAGATTAGCTACATTGGTGGCATGTTTTGTTACATGGAATGAGATGTCTCATCTTAATAAATCTATCAACCACCACAAAAATGCTATGATTGTGTCTTCTAGTCTTTGGTAATCCTAGAACAAAATCAATGCTAATGTCAATCCATGGTTCACTAGGAACATCAAAAGGTGTGTAAAGACCATGTGGTTGTGTCTTAGACTTAGTCTTCTTAGATTTAAAACATTGCTGGCATACTTTGTTCACATCTTTCCTCATTTTCAACCAATAAAAATGTTTACAGAACATGCTATATGTTTTAAATTCCCCAAAATGTCCCATAAGTCCTCCCCCATGAGCCTCCTTCACAAGTAACTCTCGAATAGAACACTTAGGGATACAAAGTTTACCCTTCCTAAAAAGCATATCATCGAACACAATATGTGTTGGGTTTTATGTCCTAAAACTCATAGTTTGTAAACAAAAACATATTCTATTTTCAATAAAGTTATTATTGTTGTTTATTCAGTAAAGATTGTTATTGAATAAAGTGAACTTTACGATCATTAATCTAAATCCAATAAACGAAGAACACTCTGGCTTTAGTCGAATTACTTGAACTCTATGTACAGACATAAGAGTGGATCAAGTTCAAGTATAGAGTCAAAATGATCTATAGTACAGGGATAAGGTTGAGTACCTTATTATGGGGACACTATGGATGCGGCCCACTTTTGTATATGATATAAACAATGTGATCACTAAATTGTACATGTGGAGACATGTGAGTGGGGGCGTCCTATGCAATGAGTATTGCATAAGATCGAACCATGAAGAAAACCACTTTCACTTTATAATGTCGTTTACTGTTGAGACTGATTTTTTCATTTGATGACCTAGGTAACTCGATCTTAATCCTGAACTACGGAATTATCCTCATTTGCATGGGTGAGAGTGGCCCGAGTTCGCCGACTTCATAAGCCTCCCACTTCAGGGGTAAGACTGGGTGAATAGCTGGGGACACAGAGTGTAAGATAGAATTCACTCCTACCTGCTTTTAGGGATAATAGAGAGGTTGTTCCCTTAAGTACTGACTCCAGGTCTTGAACAAGGGGCCCCACCCTCTCATTGACCCGAGAAGGATTCGGTTTGGTGGTTGGACCACAACCAATTGTTCATTAGAGAATCAGTGGGAATCAAGGAACAAGAAGTAACTTTAGGGGTAAAATGGTAAATTGACCCAGCTCTAGTTAAGAACAACCTGTGAAGGATCAACTTACTAATCATGGTTATATCAAATGGACAGAAATATCTATAGTGAGGGGAGTGCAACTACTAGGCTATAGTGGAGTGTCCTAGTAGTTAACGAATGTTGGTTAACAAGGTTAATAAGTTTAGCCGGTTAATCTCGGATCGTTGGAGCCCATGATCTAAAGGTCCATTAGGTCCCCCTCCTAGCTCATATCGAACTCAACCTTTGAACAATGTGACGAGTGAGTTCGAAGTGTTCGAATTCAAATTAGGGAATATATGCTAAATATATACGATATATTTAACCGCATTTTGTTTTAATTATGAATTAAACAAAAAGAGAGAATTGTATATTTAACGGCATTTTGTTTTAATTATGAATTAAACAAAAAGAGAGAATTGTACTTTAATTATGAATAGGAATTCATAATCCATATGTGCCGGAATTGATTGGGATTGATATTTTATTTAAGGTTAAATATTAATTAAATTGTTTAATTAATGGTTTAATATTATTTTGATTTGAAATTAATTATTTAAATTAATTGTTGAATTAAAATAAAGAAAGTCAAAATGTTGACTTAATCCATGTTTGAGTTAGTAGAATATTGAATGTCATTTAAAGAAACTTGCATGTTTGCCACATAATCCTACAAATTTAAGTAGAATTTTGAGTGTCAAAATCTGGTTTAACCAATCATGCATGTTTGCCAAGTAAACTGCACAAATTTGAGTGGAATTTTGAGTGTCAAAATTTGGTTAATTCAAATTTGCATGCTTGCCACGTAATTCCACAAATTTGAGTGGAATTTTGAGTGTCAAAATTTGGTAATCTCAAATTTGCATGAAGATGCAAATATGACTCTGTAAATAGAGTGATCAAGGTACATGGAAAGTTGGCTTGAAAAACTTTGAGAAAATCTCTCAAAACTCTCTCTTTACACTAAATTTCTACCAAGTTTAGTCACTCACCGGATTCCACAATCCCGTTCTAAGGCTGGAGAATAGTAAGGAAGACACTAGTAGTAGTTCGAAACCGGTTCGTGAGGAAAAAGAAATTTGAACTACAAAATGTTAGTATTTAAACTCATTGAGTTTTAATGCTTTTGAACATGCTAGCTAATTTACTATAATTAATGTACTTAGAGTGCCTAAGATCCAAATTGCTTCCGGACGTGTTATAGTAACACCATCAATATGATCTTACACATGTCTCCCTTCTAAACATTGCATATACACATCATAAAAATCAGATTTTTCAACTTTGTACAATTCAATCATGTGTTTAAAACCAAGAATTTGTGCAGTAAGGGAAGAAAATAAAGCATACCTTCTTGATAATGCATCTGCGACCACATTATCCTTTCCCTTTTTGTAATGGACTACAATAGGAAATGTCTCAATGAATTCCACCCATTTTGCATGTCTCCTATTTAGCTTTGTTTGGCTTTTGAGATGCTTCAAGATTTCATGATTCGTATGAATAACAAACTCTCTTGGCCACAAACAGTATTGCCGAACTTGCAAAGCCCTCACAAGTGCATATAACTCTTTGTCATAAGTTGGATAGTTGAGTTGTGCTCCATTAAGCTTTTCACTAAAGAACATGATTGGCCTTCTTTCTTGCATTAAAACAGCTCCTATGTCTATCCCACTTGCATCACATTCAATTTCAAAAGATTTATCAAAGTTAGGTAAAGCAAGACAAGGTGCATTGATTAATTTATCTTTTAGTTCATTGAATGCTTTATCTTGTTTTTCCTTCCATTCAAATTTCACATGCTTTTTAATGAGTTCATTTAATGGTGATGCTATGGTACTGAAATCCTTAATGAATCTCCTATAGAAACTAGCCAAACCCTGAAAAGATCTTACCTCGGTTGCATTTGTAGGTGTTGGTCATTCTCTAATGGCCTTTACCTTTTCTTCATCAACTTTTACTCCATTCTTTCCAACCAAGAACCCTAGGAAGTTGACTTGGTCTAGACAAAAACTGCACTTTTTGAAGTTGGCATGAAGCTTCTCTTCTCTGAGTGTTTTTTGAGTGTATAAGGATATCATCAAAGTATACAACAATAAATTTTCTAATATAGTCTTTCAAAACATGATTCATTAGCCTCATAAAAGTACTTGGCGCATTTGTAAGGCCAAACGGTATAACGAGCCACTCATAAAGCCCAAACTTTGTTTTGAAAGCCGTTTTCCACTCATCTCTCACGTTCATTTGAATTTGATGATAACCACTTGTAAGATCTATTTTTGAAAACAGATTATGTAACGACCCTAAATTTCCACATATCTAGAGTCGTTCATTCGAATTTGATGATAACCACTTTTAAGATCTATTTTTGAAAACAGATTATGTAACGACCCTAAATTTCCACATATCTAGAGTCGCCACTAACGTCTCATGCTCATCTATAAAGCGGAAATATAACTCTTACATGAACATCATTTATAACGTAACTTCAAAACGTTTAAAACAACTTCTTCTCTGGAAAACACAGTCATGGTCTTACGTGTTTAAATACAAAATACTCAAGTTTAGAGAAAATAAAAACAAATACAAAGTAATTTAAAACAATGGAAAGCAAAACAACCTATTCTAACTTAAAACTAAGAATTTAAATATGAATCTATCCTATGCACGTGCCACAGTCTCTGCTCGCGATGCCGCCGTCCTCCGTACAAGTGCGCCTTGCCTTTACCTGAAAAATGATGTGGCACACGGCCTGAGTATTTCAAAGAATACTCAGTAAGTGGCCCCACTATAGGGGCCATGCAAATGCAAACACATGCAATCATGAATTAGGGACCTATCTCTAATCATCTTAGGGGTGGCCTCCAGTCTCGGACAAATTGGATGTGTAGTACTTCCCTACACACGACTCACACGTGCGAGTGTGAATCCCCAGGGCGCTCGCACACCCCCTGGACCCTCTGGTCAAGCTAATCTGTAGCGACGTCCGGAGGTCAGCGGAACCCCATAGTGTCATGCACCTCATGAACACCCTCATCTGTGTGCTTTCGCACCTGTGCGCATACGCGCTCATCATACGGTGCGCGTCCGCACTCATCATCTCTAGGGGAAGTAGCCCTATGCTTATGAACATACAATATGCATGAGGTCCCTCTAAATCCATCATAATGTCTCTTCTGACACAACCCTCTAGTCTCATCTCTTTGTTACTCTAGGTAACACATACTCGTGGATATTTATATTAATATCATTTTCACGCTCTTAGGGTTGTGTCCTATGTCGATCTAACGACATGATGCAATATGGCACTCATCATCATATAGCATGCTCAATATGGAAAACATCATCATATTAAGGTAAACGTCACGCAATCATCATACTCATCATATTGCCACAAAGTGCATCAAACATATCAAGTACGACATTCATCAAAATATATATATACTAAGCACATCATGAGGTATCATAACCCACACATCATCATAAGTCATACATCATCATAACTCATATACCACATCGTACGACATAGTTCATACAACATCGTAACTCATACAATTTTTAGCCTATCCTATAGTAAGGCCACTTACCTGGTTGGCCTTAGCCGAAGTATTTCCTAATTTATTTAACGTAAGCTCCCGTTCCTCCAGAACTACACCAAATGTTGCCAAGGTTTGCTTCCTATCGCATCGTTCGTCACCTTTTAATTAATAATCCAACTAATCGTGTGAAATACGGCTTTAAACGATCTCAATAAAAATCGAATTCCATGTTTTCATTGTTTCTAAATTATATTGGATAATAAAACTTAAAACTTAAATTAATAATATGTCAATATTATTAATATTTCAAGTGGCTAATATAATTCAACTTTTAATGTTATATCTTATAGATACAAATATAATAATTTCTCATATTTTCCATATTTTCCATTTTCCTTCTCTCACTTATTTCACTTCTATGTTATATTTTAATTCTTTACGGTGCTTGAATAGTACTTGCTATTTTCAACCCGTTCTAATTTTCTTTTCTTTCCTAAAATCTTCTCTCTTTTGTTTTTTTTTCTTTAAATTCTAATTCTTTTGAGTCGTTCAATTCTACCTCCATATCTAATTATTTTTTTTTTAAGAAATTTAAATCTAATTCTTTTAATCACTTTCTATAATTATTTTAAGCAGTTTATTCCAAGGGGTTAAATTTTACTCCTATATCTAAATAGTTTAATTCTGTTCACAGGTTTAATTCTATTCCCAGATTTCCTATATCTAAATAGTTTAATTCTGTTCACCGGTTTAATTCTATTCCGAGATTTTTTTTCTTTGGCTTTACTATTCCCAAATCTTAGGTTTTTTTTTATTTGAATATGTTTTCGAGATCTTCCTTTTCATCCTGTTTGCCAAATCTTCGTTCTTTCCTTTTTATTTTAATATATTTTCCAGATCTTCCTTTTCCGTATCTTCCTTCTCATTCTGTTTTCCAAATCTTAGTTTGTTTTTTTTTTTATATTATTTGAATATGTTTGACAGATCATTATTTTCATCATGTTTTCCAAATATTGTTCTTTTTTTTTATTTGAACATGTCTTCTAGATCTTTGTTTTCCCTATCTTCCTCTCTTTCTTATCTCCCTATCTTCCTCTCTTTCTTATCTCCCGTATCTACTCTCTTTCTTATCTATCTATTCCTGGACCAATTTTAATGTACTCTAGCTAGGATAGATAATTCAACAGATAATTTCTAAATTTCTAACTCAGATCTAAATAATTGCTAATATCCTTCTTAGAAAGAAAAAGGTAAATGTGAATACTAACCTTTTCAAATGACATCTCTCTCTTCTGCCTACTATCTCTCCATTATCTGCCTTCCTTACCGATCTCTCCATTATTGTATAACCATCTCTCCATTATATGCATTTTTTTCCTCCATAAAAATATTTTCTTTCTATTTCTGTTTTTGATGAATTATTGATACTAAATGGAGGAGATATTTTAGGGGATGGACGGTNTTCATCCTGTTTGCCAAATCTTCGTTCTTTCCTTTTTATTTTAATATATTTTCCAGATCTTCCTTTTCCGTATCTTCCTTCTCATTCTGTTTTCCAAATCTTAGTTTGTTTTTTTTTTTATATTATTTGAATATGTTTGACAGATCATTATTTTCATCATGTTTTCCAAATATTGTTCTTTTTTTTTATTTGAACATGTCTTCTAGATCTTTGTTTTCCCTATCTTCCTCTCTTTCTTATCTCCCTATCTTCCTCTCTTTCTTATCTCCCGTATCTACTCTCTTTCTTATCTATCTATTCCTGGACCAATTTTAATGTACTCTAGCTAGGATAGATAATTCAACAGATAATTTCTAAATTTCTAACTCAGATCTAAATAATTGCTAATATCCTTCTTAGAAAGAAAAAGGTAAATGTGAATACTAACCTTTTCAAATGACATCTCTCTCTTCTGCCTACTATCTCTCCATTATCTGCCTTCCTTACCGATCTCTCCATTATTGTATAACCATCTCTCCATTATATGCATTTTTTTCCTCCATAAAAATATTTTCTTTCTATTTCTGTTTTTGATGAATTATTGATACTAAATGGAGGAGATATTTTAGGGGATGGACGGTGAGATTAAAGGAGGTGGTCAGTTTTTTTTTTCTTTTCTTTATTTTGTTATTTTTATTTTCACACACACATATATATATATACTTAAACCTAACGGGGCGTTACATTATCTACCCCTAAAAAGAACTTTCGTCCTCGAAAGTCTCCAACTCGTATACTAACTCAGGGAATTTTTCTTTTATTTCGTCCTTACACTCCCACGTGGCCTCTTTAGTGTGGTGATTTTGCCACAACACCTTAATGAACGCAATGTTTCTGTAGCATAATGGTTTTACTTCACTTGCTAAGATTCTTATTGGTTTTTCTTAATAACTCAGATCTTCATTGAGTTGGAGTGGTTCATAGTCTATTACATGGATAGGATTCGTAATGTACTTCCTCAGCATCGACACATGAAATGCATCGTGTACTCCTAAGTGGGCTAGAGGTAGTGCTAACTTATACACTACTGGACCAACTCGCTCTAGGATCTCGAATGATCCAATGAAATTAGGACTTAACTTGCCCGTACGTCCGAACCTCCAGACACCTTAAATAGGTGCCACCCTGAGGAATACTAGGCCCCTTGTCTCGAACTCTAAGCTTCTACGCCTTACATCGGCGTAGCTTTTCTGTCGACTTTTAGCGATATGCATCCTCGCTCGAATTTTTCTGAACAGCCTCATTGGTGAGTCAAACCAGCTCGGGTCCTACTAACTCTCTTTCGCCTACTTCGTCCCAACATAGTGGGGACCTACACCATTTTCCATACAAGGCCTCAAACGGTGTCATACCAATAGTGGATTGGAAGTTGTTATTATACGAGAATTCCATGAGGTGGAGTATGGAATCCCAACTTCCCTTAAAATCTAGTACGCAAGCGCGTAACATGTCCTCTAGAATTTTGTTTAAACACTCCGTTTGTCCATCTGTTTAGGGGTGGAAGGCGGTACTACATTCGAGGCGGGTAACTAGTGCTTTTTTTTTTTTATGTTCGCGCCAAAACGCTCACGTAAAGCATGAATCCTGATTCGACACTATAGACACTGGGACTCCATGTAGTCTTACTATTTCTTTCACATACAGTTGTGCCCAATTGTCAACTGTATATGTAACCTTCCCAGGTAGAAAGTGTGCCGACTTGGTCAACCTATCGACAACTACCCAGATCACTGTATAGCCCTTGGGCGTTTTGGGTAAACCTACTATGAAGTCCATCGCTATGTTTTCCCACTTCCACTCTGGTATGCTTAGGGGCTGTAACAACCCCGCCGTCTTTTGTCTTGGAGCTTTCACTTGTTGACAAACTAAGCACTTGCTCACAAACTCGGCCATGTCCCTCTTCATGCTCTTCCACCAGAAGTGTTGTTTTAAATCTTGGTACATCTTAGTACCTCCTGGGTGCATGGCAAATGACGAGTTGTGAGCTTCGTTAGTATTTCTTTCCCTAGCTCCTCTATTGTTGAGACATATAAGCGTCCCTGATACAATAACCCTTCATCTAAGGTCTTCGAGAATCCATTTACTAGACTCTCAGCTAGCTGGCTTAGAACTTTTTGTAGGTTTGGATCCTCTCGTTGGGAGGTAACCATTCTTTGCCTAAGTGTAGGTTGCACTGTAAGTCAGGCCAGTTGTGCCATGACTCTCTCGATCGCTACAACTATGTTGGCTCCCTCGAATTTTCTTTGTACCCCTACTTCCCTCGTAATGAGGGCCAAAGAGTGGGCCTTTCTACTCAAAGCATCTGCGACCACATTTGCTTTTTTAGGGTAGTACTGGATATCTACATCGTCGTCCTTCACCAATTCTAACCACCTTCTCTGTCTCATATTTAACTCTTTCTGGGTGAAGAAATATTTAAAATCTTGTGGTCGGTTAAACTTTAAATTTTCTCTTCATATAGGTAGTGTCACAAAATTTTCAGCGCGAACACTACAGCGGCCAACTCTAGGTCGTGGGTAGGGTAATTATCTTCGTATTCTTTTAGTTGACGAGATGCGCAACTTTACCGTGTTGCATTAACACACATCCTAGTCCATTCTTTAAAGGAGTCACTATAGATTACGTACTCTTCTAAGACCTCGAGTACTGTGAGTACCGGGACGGTTACCAATCTCTCTTTTAGGTTTTGGAAGCTTGCCTCACCAGCATCATTTCATATAAATAGTACCCATTTTCTCGTTAGCTGTGTCAAAGGCGAGGCTATTGTAGCGAACTCCTACACGAACCTTTGATAGTATCTCGCTAGTCCCAAGAAACTCTGTACTAATGTTACCGAAGTTGGGCGTTCTTACTTCGTGACCGCTTTGACCTTAGTAGGATCTACGAATACTTCGTCCTTTGTCGCCACGTATCCTAGGAAAGAGACTTATCTAACCAAAATTCACACTTTGAGAACTTGGCATACAACTTGTTCTCTCTTAGGGTGGCTAGGACATTTTAGAGGTGTTCCTGGTGTACCAAGTTTGTTTTTTAGTATACTAGGATGTCATCAATGAGCACGATCACAAAAGTGTCTAGACAGTCCTTGAACACTCGATTAATTAACTCCATTCACACAGCTGGAGCATTGGTGAGGCCAAATGACACCACCACGAACTTGTAGCGATCATACCTTGTCCTAAATGCTTTCTTTGGTACGTCTTTTTCANATGCGCAACTTTACCGTGTTGCATTAACACACATCCTAGTCCATTCTTTAAAGGAGTCACTATAGATTACGTACTCTTCTAAGACCTCGAGTACTGTGAGTACCGGGACGGTTACCAATCTCTCTTTTAGGTTTTGGAAGCTTGCCTCACCAGCATCATTTCATATAAATAGTACCCATTTTCTCGTTAGCTGTGTCAAAGGCGAGGCTATTGTAGCGAACTCCTACACGAACCTTTGATAGTATCTCGCTAGTCCCAAGAAACTCTGTACTAATGTTACCGAAGTTGGGCGTTCTTACTTCGTGACCGCTTTGACCTTAGTAGGATCTACGAATACTTCGTCCTTTGTCGCCACGTATCCTAGGAAAGAGACTTATCTAACCAAAATTCACACTTTGAGAACTTGGCATACAACTTGTTCTCTCTTAGGGTGGCTAGGACATTTTAGAGGTGTTCCTGGTGTACCAAGTTTGTTTTTTAGTATACTAGGATGTCATCAATGAGCACGATCACAAAAGTGTCTAGACAGTCCTTGAACACTCGATTAATTAACTCCATTCACACAGCTGGAGCATTGGTGAGGCCAAATGACACCACCACGAACTTGTAGCGATCATACCTTGTCCTAAATGCTTTCTTTGGTACGTCTTTTTCATTACTCTTTATTTAATGGTAACCTAATCGCAGATCTATCTTAGAAAATATCGTTGCCTCTCTGCGTTGATCGAATAAGTCTTCTATTATAGGCAGAGGGTATTTGTTCTTTATGGTTCTCTTATTTAACTCTCTGTAATCGACGCACAAACGCATCGATCCATCTTTCTTTTGAACAAACACTGGTGCAACCTAGGGGATTATGCTAGGTCGAATGAACCATTTATCCCGTAAGTCTTGTAATTGCGCCTTGAGTTCTTTCAACTCTGCTAGCGCCATGTGATAGGGTGCTTTAGAAATAGGCCAAGTTCCCAGCTCGAGTTCGATGATGAAGTCGACCGCTCGGGAAGGAGGTATTCCAGGTAGGTCATCCGGATACACATCTAAAAACTCGTTTACGATTGACACGTTTTCTAGGGTCTTTTCTTTTCCTCTTACATCTACGGCACATGCTAATATAGTCAAACCGTCTTGTTAGACTAATCTCTTTGCTTTCATCATCGAGATTACCTTTGGGGGTAGCCTCGGTATTTGTGCCTTTAAATTTAAAGCTAGGTCCCACTGATAGTGAGCATATCACTTTTTTTTTTTTTTTTTTTTTGCGACATTCTATAATAGCATGGTTTGCAACTAGTCAATCCATGTCTAGTACTAGGTTGAAGTCGGTCATCTTTACTACTAGAACTACGCTTAGAGTTTGGTCGGCTACTATTGCTTGGTCATTCTTTACTCTATCCTTAGTTACTACGTCTACCCTCTCAGGGCTGCTTGCCGAACATACATACCATAAGGGTTCTAATTCAAACCCTGTCTTTGATCCCTCTCGAGGTGGGCTCTCTTTAGCCTCACCTCGTCCTCTATCTCTAATAGGAGGTAGTCCCCTTCCTCGTCTTACTCTTTCGCATGGTCTAGGCAGCATGGTTCTAGAAACCAAGATAGCATCTCTTAAGTCTAAGGCTCATTACCTATGAAATTATGTTATGCATCACATCTACTAAGTTCACATCATATTGCAAACAAAATCACTCAGCATGCAACACATCACATCATGCTCTTAAATAAATACGTGAAATATCATAACAATTTTAGTAACATTAACATAAAAATGCATGCTCACTAACGTCTCATGCTCATCTATAAAGCGGAAATATAACTTACATGAACATAATTGACAACGTAAACTTAAAAAACACGTTTAAAACAACTTCTTCTCTGGAAAACACAGCCATGGTCTTACGTGTTTAAATATGAAATACTGAAAGTTAGAGAAAACAAAAACAAATACAAAATAATTTAAAACAATGAAATGCAAAACAACCTATTCTAACTTAAGACTAGAAATTTAAATATGAATCTACCCTATGCACGCGACACAGTCTCTGCTCGCGATGCCGCCGTCCTCCATACAAGTGCGCCTTGCCCTTTATCTGAAAAACGATGTGGCACACGGCCTGAGTATTTCAAATAATACTCAGTAAGTGGCCCCACTATAGGGGCCATGCAAATGCAAACACATGCAATCATGATTTAGGGACCTATCTCTAATCATCTTAGGGGTGGCCTCCAGTCTCGGACAAATTGGATGTGTAGTACTTCCTTGCACACGACTCACACGTGCGAGTGTGAATCCCCAGGGTGCTCGCACACCCCTTGGACCCTTTGGTCAAGCTAATCTATAGCGACATCCGGAGGTCAGCAGAGCCCCATAGTGTCATGCACCTCATGAACACCCTCATCTGTGTGCTTTCGCACCTGTGCGCAT
>NC_036638.1:12680995-12686921 GCF_002806865.2 Cucurbita pepo subsp. pepo
TTTTGTTAGTATTTCACATTTTAATTAATAATCCAACTAACCGTGTGAAATACGGCTCTAAACGGTCTCAATAAAAATCGAATTCCATGTTTTCATTGTTTCTAAATTATATAGGATAATAAAACTTAAAACTTAAATTAATAATATGTCAATATTATTAATATTTCAAGTGGCTTGTATAATTCAACTTTTAATGTTATATCATATAGATACAAATATAATAATTTCTCATATTTTCCATTTTCCTTCCCTCCCTCATTTCACTTCTATGTTCTATTTTAATTCTGTTGACAGTACTTGCTATTTTCAACCCATTCTAATTTTCTTTTCTTTCTTAAAATGTTCTTGTGAGTCGTTCAATTCTACCTCCATATCTAATTATTTTAAGAAATTTAAATCTAATTCTTTTAATCACTTTCTATAATTATTTTAAGCAATTTATTCTAAGGGTTTAATTTTACTCCTATATGTAAATAGTTTAATTCTGTTCACCCGTTTAATTCTATTCCGAGATTTTTTTTTTCTTTGGCTTTACTATTCCTAAATCTTAGGTTTTTTTTATTTGAATATGTTTTACACATCTTTCTTTTCATCCTGTTTGCCAAATCTTAGTTCTTTCCTTTTTTTATTTGAATATATTTTCCAGATCTTCCTTTTCCTTATCTTCCTTCTCATCCTGTTTTCCAAATCTTTTTTTTTTTTTTTTTTTATTTGAATATGTTTTACAGATCTTCATTTTCATACTGTTTTCGAAATCTTGTTCTTTTTTTTTATTTGAATATGTCTTCTAGATCTTTCTTTTCCCTATCTTCCTCTCTTTCTTATCTCCCTATCTTCCTCTCTTTCTTATCTATCTATTCCTGGACCAATTTTAATGTACTCTAGCTAGGATAGATAATTCAACCGATAATTTCTAAATTTCTAACTCATATCTAAATAATTGCTAATATCGTTCTTAGAAAGGAAAAGGTAAATCTGAATACTAATTCTTTCTATTTTTGTTTTTGCTCAATTATTGATAGTAAATGGAGGAGATATTGTACGGGATGGATTGAGAGACTAAAGGAGGTGGTCAGTTTTTTTTTTTCTTTTCTTTATTTTGTTATTTTTATTTTAATAGACACACAAAAATATATATATATATATATATATATATATATATATATATATATATATATTAAACCTAACGGGGCGTTACGGATTAGCACCATATAATTCATCTAACACATCTAACATGTCATCTAATCTAGGAATAGGATATCGACACTTTATCGTTATCTTGTTGATGGCTCAACAATCAACACACATCCTCCACATGCCATCTTTCTTGGGTACCAAAATCACAGGAACCGAAAAAGAACTCATGCTTTCTCCAACATAGCCTTTATAAAACGACCATAAATTTCCACATACTCAGAGTCGCTACTAACGTCTCATGCTCATCTATAATGCGGAGATATAACTCTTACATGAACATAGTTGATAACGCAAACTTCAAAAAAACGTTTAAAACAACTTCTTCTCTGAAAAACACAGCCATGGTCTTACGTGTTTAAATATGAAATACTGAAATTTAGAGAAAACAAAAACAAATACAAAATAATTTAAAACAATGAAATGCAAAACAACCTATTCTAACTTAAGACTAGAAATTTAAATATGAATCTACCCTATGCACGTGCCACAGTCTCTGCTCGCGATGCCGCCGTCCTCCGTACAAGTGCGCCTTGCCTTTACCTGAAAAATGATGTGGCACACGGCCTGAGTATTTCAAAGAATACTCAGTAAGTGGCCCCACTATAGGGGCCATGCAAATGCAAACACATGCAATCATGATTTAGGGACCTATCTCTAATCATCTTAGGGGTGGCCTCCAGTCTCGGACAAATTGGATGTGTAGTACTTCCCTACACACGACTCACACGTGCGAGTGTGAATCCCCAGGGCGCTCGCACACCCCCTGGACCCTCTGGTCAAGCTAATCTGTAGCGACGTCCGGAGGTCAGCGGAACCCCATAGTGTCATGCACCTCATGAACACCCTCATCTGTGTGCTTTCGCACCTGTGCGCATACGCGCTCATCATACGGTGCGCGTCCGCACTCATCATCTCTAGGGGAAGTAGCCCTATGCTTATGAACATACAATATGCATGAGGTCCCTCTAAATCCATCATAATGTCTCTTCTGACACAACCCTCTAGTCTCATCTCTTTGTTACTCTAGGTAACACATACTCGTGGATATTTATATTAATATCATTTTCACGCTCTTAGGGTTGTGTCCTATGTCGATCTAACGACATGATGCAATATGGCACTCATCATCATATAGCATGCTCAATATGGAAAACATCATCATATTAAGGTAAACGTCACGCAATCATCATACTCATCATATTGCCACAAAGTGCATCAAACATATCAAGTACGACATTCATCAAAATATATATATACTGAGCACATCATCAGGTATCATAACCCACACATCATCATAAGTCATACATCATCATAACTCATATACCGCATCGTACGACATAGTTCATACAACATCGTAACTCATACAATTTTTAGCCTATCATATAGTAAGGCCACTTACCTGGTTGGCCTTAGCCGAAGAATTCCCTAATTTATTTACGTAAGCTCCCGTTCCTCGAGAACTACACCAAATGTTGCCAAGGTTTGCTTCCTATCGCATCGTTCGTCACATTTTGTTAGTATTTCACATTTTAATTAATAATCCAACTAACCGTGTGAAAAACTACTCTAAACGGTCTCAATAAAAATCGAATTCCATGTTTTCATTGTTTCTAAATTATATAGGATAATAAAACTTAAAACTTAAATTAATAATATGTCAATATTATTAATATTTCAAGTGGCTTGGATAATTCAACCTTTAATGTTATATCCTATAGATACAAATATAACAATTTCTCATATCTTCTTCTATCACTTATTTCTCTTCTATGTCATATTTTAATTCTATTTACGGTACTTACCATCTTCAAACAGTTCTAACTTTCTTTTCTTTCCTAAAATCCTCTCTCTTTTGTTTTTTTTTTTTTTGTTTTTTTTTTTCCTTCTTTCTTTTAACTCTAATTCTGTTTAGCCTTTCAATTTTGCCAACAATACTTGTGATCTTCAAACCGTTCTAACTTTCTTTTCTTTCCTAAAATCCTCTCTCATTTTTTTTTTTTTTTTTTGTTTTTTTTTTTCCTTCTTTCTTTTAACTCTAATTCTGTTTAGCCTTTCAATTTTGCCAACAATACTTGTGATCTTCAAACCGTTCTAACTTTCTTTTCTTTCCTAAAATCCTCTCTCTTTTGTTCTTTTTTCTTCTTTCTTTTAACTCTATTTCCTTTCCATTCTACTCCCATATCTAATTATTTTAAGCAATTTAAATTTAATTCTTTTAATTAGTTTCATTTTTTTAATCCGTTTATTCCAAGGGTTTAATTCTACTTGACATATTTTCTTTAGCTTTACTATTTCCAAATCTAATCTTCCTCTCTTTCCTGTGAAAATCTCTTTTGATTATGTTTTCCAAATTTTGTATTTTTTATTTTTATTTGATCGGTTTTCCAATCTTTCTCTCTTCTCTTTCTCTGTCTCATATTTTAATTCTATTCCCACATTTTTTATTTTTTTTATTTGAATATGTTTGCTAGATATCCTTAGAAAGAAAGAGAAAAATAAAAAAAAAGGTAAATCTGACTACTAACCTTTTCAAATGACATCTCTCTTCATCTCTCTATTGTCTTTCTTGGGGATGTCTCCATTATTGTATAACCATCTCTAATTATATGCATTTTTTTTCCTCCAGAAAAATATTTTCTTTCTGTTTTTTATTTATTTATTTTTTTTTTTTGTTGCTGAATTATTGATATTGAGGGAGGTATTTTAGGGGATGGACAAAGAGATTGAGGTGGTCAGTTTTTTTTTTTTCACACACACACACAGATATATATATATATATATATAATTAAACCCAACGGGGCGTTACATTATCTACCCCTAAAAAGAATTTTCGTCCTCGAAAGTCTCCAACTCGTATACTAACTCAGGGAATTTTTCTTTTATTTCGTCCTTACACTCCCACGTGGCCTCTTCAGTGTGGTGATTTCGCCACAACACCTTAATGAACGCAATGTTTCTGTAGCATAACGGTTTTACTTCTCTTGCTAAGATTCTTATTGGTTTTTCCTAATAACTCAGATCTTCATTGAGTTGGAGTGGTTCATAGTCTATTACATGGATAGGGTTCGTAATGTACTTCCTCAGCATCGACACATGAAATGCATCATGTACTCCTAAGTGGGCTAGAGGTAGGGCTAACTTATACGCTACTGGACCAACTCACTCTAGGATCTCGAATGGTCCAATGAATTTAGGACTTAACTTGCCTGTACGTCTGAACCTCCAGACACCTTAAATAGGTGCCACCTTGAGGAATACTAGGCCCCTTGTCTCGAACTCTAAGCTTCTACGCCTTACATCGGCGTAGATTTTCTGTCGACTTTTAGCGATACGCATCCTCGCTCGAATTTTTCTGAACAGCCTCGTTGGTGAGTCGAACTAGCTCAGGTCCTACTAACTCTCTTTCGCCTACTTCGTCCCAACATAGTGGGGACCTACACCGTTTCCCATAGAAGGCCTCAAACGGTGTCATACCAATAGTGGCTTGGAAGTTGTTATTATACGAGAATTTCATGAGGTGGAGTATGGAATCCCAACTTCCCCTAAAATCTAGTACCCAAGCGCATAACATGTCCTCGAGAATTTGGTTTAAACACTCCGTTGTCCATCTGTTTGGGGGGTGGAAGGCGGTAATAAAATCAAGGCGGGTACCCAATGCTTTTTGAAGTCCACGCCAAAACGCTAACGTAAAGCGTGAATCCCGATCCAACACTATAGACACTAGGACTCCATGTAGTCTTACTATTTCTTTCACATACAGTTGTACCCATTTGTCAACTGTATATGTAGCTTTCCCAAGTAGGNGGAAGTAGCCCTATGCTTATGAACATACAATATGCATGAGGTCCCTCTAAATCCATCATAATGTCTCTTCTGACACAACCCTCTAGTCTCATCTCTTTGTTACTCTAGGTAACACATACTCGTGGATATTTATATTAATATCATTTTCACGCTCTTAGGGTTGTGTCCTATGTCGATCTAACGACATGATGCAATATGACACTCATCATCATATAGCATGCTCAATATGGAAAACATCATCACATTAAGGTAAACGTCACGCAATCATCATACTCATCATATTGCCACAAAGTGCATCAAACATATCAAGTACGACATTCATCAAAAAATATATATATTGAGTACATCATCAGGTATCATAACCCACACATCATCATAACTCATACATCATCATAACTCATATACTTTTTAGCCTATCCTATAGTAAGGCCACTTACCTTGTTGGCCTTAGCCGAAGAATTCCCTAATTTATTTACGTAAGCTCCCGTTCCTCGAGCACTACACCAAATGTTGCCAAGGTTTGCTTCCTATCGCATCGTCACATTTTTTTAGTATTTCACATTTTAATTAATAATCCAATTAACCGTGTGAAAAACTGTTGTAAACGGTCTCAATAAAAATCGAATTCCATGTTTTCATTGTTTCTAAATTATATAGGATAATAAAACTTAAAACTTAAATTAATAATATGTCAATATTATTAATATTTCAAGTGGCTTGGATAATTCAACATTTAATGTTATATCCTAGACATACAAATATAACAATTTCTCATATCTTCTTCTCTCACTTATTTCTCTTCTATGTCATATTTTAATTATATTTACACTTCTTGTCATCTTCAAACAGTTGTAACTTTCTTTTCTTTCCTAAAATCCTCTCTCTTTTGTTTTTTTTTTTTTTTTTTTTTTTTTTCCTTTTTTTC
>NC_036638.1:12687025-12687632 GCF_002806865.2 Cucurbita pepo subsp. pepo
AAAATATCGTTGCTTCTCTTAGTTGATCGAATAAGTCTTCTATTCTAGGCAGAGGGTATTTGTTCTTTATGGTTCTCTTATTTAACTCAATGTAATGGATGCACAAATGCATCAATTCATCTTTCTTCTGAACAAACAACACTGGCGCAACCTAGGGGAATATGCTAGGTCGAATGAACCCTTTATCCTGTAAGTCTTGTAATTGCGCCTTGAGTTCTTTCAACTCTGCTAGCGCCATGTGATAGGGTGCTTTAGAAATAGGCCCAGTTCCCGGCTCGAGTTCGATGATGAAGTCGACCGCTCGAGAAGGGGGTATTCCAAGTAGGTCATCCTGATACACATTTGGAAACTCGTTTACGCTGAACACGTTTTCTAGGGTCTTTTCTTTTCCTCTTATGTCTACGACACATGCTAATATAGTCCAACCATCTTGTTGGACTAGTTTCTTTGCTTTCATCATCGAGACTACCTTTGAGGTAGTCCTGGTACTTGTGCCTTTAAATTTAAAGCTAGGTCACATCAGTGGTGAGAATATCTCTCTTCGTTTTTTTTTTTTTTTTTTTTTTTTTTTTTTTTTTTTTTTTTTTTTTTTTTTTTTTTTTTTTTT
>NC_036638.1:12689837-12690932 GCF_002806865.2 Cucurbita pepo subsp. pepo
TTTTTTTTTTTTTTTTTTTTTTTTTTTTTTTTTTGTTTTTCTTCTTCTTTTAACTCTAATTCTGTTTAGCGTTTCAATTTTGCCATATGAACAGTACTTGTCATCTTCAAACTGTTCTAACTCTCTTTTCTTTCCTAAAATTCTCTTGTGAATGTTTGCTGAATCACCACACTTAAATGGGGGTGAGAGTTCTCTTATTTATAATCATTTACAGGATACAGAAATATGGTAAATTACAAATAATATGGAAATAGTAATAAAAGGAAAGAATAATAAATGAATGCAATATATTTGACTTTAATAAAAGGGCAAATATGGTAACCCGTAATGTAAGGCAAATATCGATATTTGCCTTATAATGAACGGTCAACTATCCTTAACACCCCCTCGCAAGCTGAGCATCGGATTTAAACGAACGTGAAGCTTGGATCTGAAAAATTCAAAGAGAGGTCGAGAAATACTCTTTGTGAAGATGTCAGCAACTTGGAGATGAGAGGGTACATATTGTGTGCGAAGTTTGCCAGCGATAACAAGTTCTCGAAGGAAATGATAATCTTGTTCAACATGTTTGGCCCGCTTTTGAGAAACGGGATTAGAGCTCAAAAAAATAGCACTTTTGTTGTCACATAAGAGTAAGGGCTGCTGTGAAATAGGGACCTTGAGGTCATGCAAAAGATGCGTAACCCAAAGAAGTTCAGCAGCGGTTGTGGCAAGAGCACGATACTCAGATTCACAGCTGGAGCGTGAGACAGTAGGTTGCTTTTTGGCACTCCAAGAAACCAGATTGTTACCAAGATAAATAGAATAGCCGGATGTAGAACGACGAGTATTGGGACAACCAGCCCAGTCAGCATCCGAATAAGCGACTAGCGTACTAGGAACAGTGGATGGACGAAAGGTAAGACCAAAGTGGAGTGTTCCTTTGACATAGCGAAGAATACGTTTGACAGCAAGAAAGTGATCTGCAGTAGGGGCATGCAAGAATTGACTGACAGAATTGACAGCATAGGCAATATCTGGACGCGTAATAGTCAAGTACTGAAGGGCGCCAACAAGAGATCTGTAGAGAGTAGGATCAGAGAAAGGAGAACCATC
>NC_036638.1:12692497-12722761 GCF_002806865.2 Cucurbita pepo subsp. pepo
CTAAGTTTCTTTGCAATTCTATGTAGTTTAGATTGCATGTAGAATCATTCAAGCTCGACATGATCAATCTTGCTTGTGGAGTGATTCGAATCTCAAGCAAGTGTTCTTGCGTTGAGATATTTGATCAACAAGAATCATTCAAGCTAGACATGATCGATCTTGCTTGTGGAGTGATTTGAATCTCAAACAATGTTCTTGCCTTGAGATATTCGATCAACAAGGTAATCCGAATCTTATTCCCCTTGTATTGATTCCTTATCTTATCACAACTTCTATTTTCTTCTTCAACTTGTTGTACACATATGTAGACAGAAGAAAAAAAAAACTAACTGCTAATAACCTACGCAACAACTGTTAATAACCTACACTAACTTTCCTTGCTATTATCCACAAAGATTAAAATACAAGATTAAACAAACTAACAGTCCACCCTAGTCCACCCTAGAGACTCAAGCTCAGACAAGACAACTGTTATAGGCTCTAGTGTCCAACCAGTAGCTTAGATGTAGCCCCCGACATAATAAGGGTATGAAAGTTGTGCCTCATTACCTGAGAGATTTTTAGAAGCATAACCCTCTTTGTTCGATGGCAAAACGATAGATCTATAGCTCGAGGTTGTTGAGACAGCTTTCTACTACATGAACTGCCATGCTGGCTACTAGCTTCATTGTGCCACTCATATGTTAAAAAGGCGAAATACCCTTCTGGTGGAAAAGCGCCCACAAAACACTCAATCTTGAGGAGGGTTCTGTTACATGGTGGAAAAGCGCCACTTGAGTGACTATTGAGTGAAGAAGTGGCTATTGAGTGAAGAGTTGAAACAATGTTGATGTCACGATCTTGTTAAATCGATTATGAGGAGTGACTTAAGACTACACAAGTAATTACCTAAAGTTTTTTATCCTTGCGGTTGTGTTGTGTCCAACGTAGAAGAACCACAACAAAAATGTCAAAAATGTTGCGAGCGTACATCGAACAACTATGCTGTTGCATAAAAATTGAGTGGTTGATGCTACAACAAGAATACATCGGTTAACTTAGCTGTGTAAACTGGGTGTCGATCACGATGTGGAGAAGGAAATCTTCCTTGGGCTGCATGCAACATCTTTCCTTTTTGAAAGGTTAAATTGAAGCGAACCTTTGCTTTTAGGCCTAAATAGGATTTGTTTTTTTCTTTTTTGAGCTTTTACATTTCAACATTTCTTCTATTCTAATTTATTTGTGGATTTCTTTCTGAGAGTTTCTCATCAACCTTGGTTTTGTGATCGAGTCATACGAAGAAAATCTTTGTGAAAGAAGAGAAAATTTGATCTCATTAAAAGAGCTAGAGTCAGAATCGAGAACCGAGTCCTAAGAAGAAAAACTTTATGAAAGTAGAGAAGATTTGACCTTGTTAAATGAGCTAGAGTTAGAAAAGACTTGCTACAACATTCTCTATGACATTATAAAGATAGTTGCCAACATTGAAATCGTTCCATAAACTTCAGGTATGCTGGAATGGAATTCATGTTAAAAGATTATCACTAGTTCAATAGTATCAAACCCAATAATTGTATGAACCTATGGCCTAATATTTTAGGAAAATGATTTAGGTAGTTTATGAACAAATATTTAGATATTTTATGATAAATCATCTAGCCTCTACTGTAAATACCCCTCCACCCTATTAAGTTTTTCATCCCAAACAATCTCAAGTAAAGTAAACTGGAGTAGTTTTTACCAAATGTCTTATAATCTCTTCTTGATTGGTATTAATAAAAGTGTGAGTGTTTCCCATAAGAGAGTTGTGTTCAACAATCTAGTATTAAAGCGAAGTTGGTATAGGTTGTTGAGTCTCTTTTGGAATTCCTAATATGCTCTATGATTGCAGATTTGTCTTTATCTTTTACATTAGAAACGATTTCTTAACATTATTAGTGAATGAGTTTCTTTGTGTTGTGAGTAGTTTGTGACTCTACTAGTTTTGTATCAAAAAAGTTTGTTTGGCATTACTAAGGTATTGTCAACACAATGAGTGATCTCCAATTTGTCAGAGCAATCAAGAAACTCAACAACAACAATTACAACACATTTACAATATGCATGATGTCCTATCTATAAGGACAAAATCCTTGGGAGGTTGTTGGCGGAAGCAAAACTATGTCAACCGAGGAGGATGCTAATGGTACCTTGCGTAAATGGAGAATCAAAGCAGACAAGGCAACTTTTTTCTTGAAGACCATAACCGAAGAAGAGATTTTAGAGCAAATTCGAGATGACAAGTGATAAGGATCACGGTGTTCCAAATGTTCCAACTGGACCTATTGATGATAAGGATCACGATGTTCCAAATGTTCCAATTGGACCTATTATACGATCCAAGGCCAAGAAAATTCAACAAACCTTCATTCTTCTTCTATAACATTGGATAGGCTCGGTTCAACCATTATTTCTTGTGTTACCAACTAATTTGATAAGTTGTTAGAAAACTTTATTTATTATTTTAAATTTTGTAATGGGCGAAAATGTGGAATTTATTTCTTAAATTGACTCCTTTCCTAATATTCGAGGGATCAGAATTAAATTATGCCACTAACTTAAGCATTTGAAGCATTGAAAGTAGGGATTAAATTATGGCCACTAACTCGGCATTTGAAGGATTGAAAGTTTATTTTGTGGAGAGACTATGAATACCTACAAGCTATTATTAAAAGACAGATCCATGGAAGGAATCAAATTGAAATCTCAAAGTGAGACTTTTATCCTCATAAATTTGAGCATCAGCTTTGACATTTCTAAGTTTCAACCAATTCTTTGCTATTTCTGAGGTTCAACCAATTCTGGTGTAAATTGCATCGGAATCATTCAATCAAGCCTTTATCAAGTTCGATTGTGGAGTAACTAAATTTAGAACAAGGTTTCAAATCCTACATCTAGATCTTTGATCTTTAAGTGGTAATCTAATTCTAGTCTTATCTCTTGGTTGTCCGAATTTTGTATAAGAAAGTATTAATTTCATTGATTCAAGGTTCTTGCTTCCACAAAAGCTTTGATCGCTGGGCTGAGGATTAGGGTTGCATTATCAACAAGAGACCGAAAGAAGCATAGGACATGTTCGTGACATTTTTCTCAAAGATGAATGACGTGAAACTATAAGTTCTGGAGAATGAGTTGTTGTCAATCTCACAACGTTACATGACGATTGCTCAATATTTCCACAGGGTCAAGTCGATATGTTGGGAAATTACTAAACTAGATTTGGAGTTTGTCATTGGAGAAGCTTGAATGAAAAAGAACATCCATGAATTACAGCTAGAGTATAGAAGTTTTTGTTACTTTACAAGAATAATCGACTCAAATCATCATCTATAGAGTTTTAAAATTTTCTAGCCAATCAAGAAACCATGGCAAAGCAAATAGAAGGTTATGGTGAATATGACCCTTGATCAAGTACACCCAACCAAATAACTGAAGTAGAAATAAGAATGCTACGGAAGGTTTCTTTGAACCCAAGCACTATGCTTTTCAATTTTTTTTCAATTTTTTTTGGTTGTTGTACATCTCAAAACTATTTATAGGAAAACATTCTAAACTTTCTCCCCCAAATTAACAACTACTGACAATTCTAATGAAAAACACTTACAATTTTGTGCTAAACTTGTTCACGTTAATAATTATTGACAATTATACTAAAATTGCTGCGGGTTACTAACTTATTTTGCTAAGTTAAACTTATTGACTCATAAGGTATCACATTGAGGGAGGAAGAAGAAGCACTCTACACTAATGATAGTTTGAACAACAATAAGCTGTCCACCAAAGGTGGATATAAAAATGGTGACAAAAGAAAAAATCATTAAGAAACTACACAACCTTGGAGAGCTCACAAAAAACGTAACAAGAGTTCCTCAAGAGAAAATATTCAAAGATATTTGCAACAAATGTGGAAAAATGGCTACAAATCTAAAGATGGTTAGTCTAAGAAAAATTTCTTCATGGAGGATGAATGAGATGCACAAGTACTATGTACCAGAAGAAGACGAATAACACTCATGGTGATGATGGAGAGCATCCAGATTATGAGAATGATTGGGTCATTGATTTCGGATGCTCAAACCACCTAATTGGCGATTAGAGTTGTGTAACTGAAGAGTGGTGGTTCTTAGAGAAGAAAGTCTTTCCAGACTTGAACAACATCGAAGAAGTTCTCCAACAAAAGATGGGGAGCAAACTACACACATTCAGTCAAGTGTTGATGTGTTTGAAGATCCAAATGAGATTGATGTTTGTGAGCAAGAAGTAACTAAACAAAGTGAATTCAATGAAAAGGAAATGACAAGTTAATAGCTTAGACGATCAGAAATAATTTGAAAGTCAAATCCTAAGTATGTCAACATAACTATTATAGAAGACAAAGTTAAAGAGCGAGAGACATATGAATATGCATCACAAAATTCAACTTGGCAGAAGGCGATGAAGGAATAAATCATAGCCCTAGAGCAAAATTAAATCTTGGAACTAATGCCAAGACTGGGAGATGTCAAACTCATCTCTCGAAAATGGGTCAGCAAAATAAAGCGTCAATCAGATAAATTAATTGAGAGATACAAGACTTAGCCTGTTATTTGAAGGTCCTCTCAACAAATATGGACTAGACTATGTTGAAATAATTAGTCCAATGGCGAAGATCACTATCATACAGATCCCACTAGCACTTGCGTCAAGTAAAAATAGGAAATTATACCAGATGTACGTATGGAATGTTTGTTTTTTTACGTGAAGAGTTGAACTAAAAGATCTACCTGAACTAACTAAAGGGATTTGAGAATGCAATTGGAGTCATTAGTCAGCACATGCAAAGTCCAAAGAAATCTTATTTAAATGTGGTTCGACTGATGTTGACATATATTAATAATACAATCGACTCTAATCTTTTGATCTTGACATATATTAATAATATAATCGACTATACTTTTGATCTTGATATATATTAATAATATAATCGACTATAATCTTTTGTGTTGGATATTGTGATAGGAGACCTAAAGATCAACCCGTTGACATATATTTTTTATATGTATATATATATTTTTTTTTTGTGTTGGATATTGTGATAGGAGGCTGAAACTCTTCTATTTATAGTTGGTTAAGTAGAAAATTTGATGTTTGATATAAAACAAAGCATATAGAGATACATTAGCATTTAATTAGAAAGAAAATTTGTAATAAAATTTTGAATGAAAGAAAAAAAATTAAGATGGAGCAAATATGAGGAAGTGGCAAGTGGCGTATTAAGTAAATATGAGGGCTTTCACTTACCGTTTAACACAATAAATAAAGACTAGTGTTGAGAGGGTTATTGAAATGTAATATGTTATTGAAAAATGAAATAAAAGAGGGAAAATTGAAGGGGTGAGAAACAAAAGAAAGAAAAGGGAAGAAGGAGAGATTTAGAATGGATTTGGGACTCAGTTTTATTGTCTAAAATTATATGATTTCCAAGTAATGAAAGAACCCTTAATTCTGTAGCTGAACAAAAACAGAGAGATACAAAATTGAAGGAGAGATTTAGATTACATATACGTATGAGAGGAACTAATATCCTTGGCGTCATTCGAAGGCATAAACGCCAACACCATCAGCATTCCCAAAATACCAATGGGAAGAAGCAACAGCAGCATCAACGGCGGCGCCGGCAACGGCGGTAGAATCAACGGAAGGATCAACAACGACGCCGCCAGGCACACCAGCACCGCCAAATACGTGGCCGCGGGCACCAGTCGCCTCGCCGTCCCCTGAGATAGTGACCGCGTGTACTCCAGCATGCGCTGCTCCTGGGGGGCTGCGTCAGAGGGAGTGGCATTGGAGGAAGAAGGGAAGGCGGGTTTGGAATCCGCGGCGTGGAGAAAGTAATAATGGTGTGGGTGGGGGTTGAGATTGTGGTGGTTGTGGTGGTTGTGGTGGTGATGCTGCATGCTCATGAAGTCGTCGGGATTGGGAACCCCTGGGGTGTCGGTGTCCGGAAGTCCAAGACTCATTTAGGAAGGAACCCAAAATTGGGCGGAGAAGGAAAGGAAAACAGAGATCCAGATGGAAGATGGAGCAATCTTCTGGGGGCTGGGCTTAATTATTTAAATTCTCCTCAATATGAAATCTTAATTTAAAAAAAAACAAAAAAAACAGAGAGAGGGGTGGATTCAGTGAATTGGAAAGTGAAGTGGGGTTGAGGAAAGATGCAAGTTGCCGCCTCTGGAAAGACAACGGGGAGTGTGTCTTCCAAGGTTCCCACCCCCTGTCCCTCTTCTTTTTCTTTTCTTTTTTTTTTTTTTCTTTTCCTTCTAATTCACGTCAACGCTACCGTTTTCATTGTTACATTTATATATAATGTTATTAACAATTTTCAATGAATATACACAAATCTTCCGTCACCTTTTGTTTATGATATGGAAAGATTTGTTTTATAACAATTATTGGACAAATATATTAAAAGAGTGAGTAAGAATCTTTTTGGCACATTTATCGAAAACAAAGCAACTGACATAAAAACTAAACTACCCCATTCTCCCTACGCCCTATGTTAATTAAGTAAGAATCTTTATGTTTCTTGTTTATGCATAGTGTAATGTGTAGAAATGATGTAACCTCTTTTAAGAAGTGATGGAGCTGTTATCAAATCATAAAAAAAAAATGAATTGAATAAATAAATAGAAACGGGGGAAGTGTAGATGATGGGAAAAGTGGGAAAAGGAGGAGCACAGAAATGGAAGTTAAAATAGGTTTATGAATTTGGTATGATTTGAAGATGATGTGATTACATCAAATCATGTCATGCCTCTGTTCATTATTTTGATTTCCCTTGTTCCACACTAACCCAACATATCCCTCACCCTTTCCACACTCCCACCATCTCATTTCCCTTATTTGGTTTTGACAAAATTGGAAGAAGGATGTAGTAGTAGTGGTTGGTGGGGCCATCTGGAAGGAAGCGATCAATTCTCTGGGTTTGGGGTTTGGAGAGGCAAATCAGGAAAATACTTCCAACCTCAAACCTACTTTCTCAGTTCTGTTGTTTCTTTTTCCTTTTTCTGCCATTCCATGAATTTACCCAATTTCCTATTCTCAATTGGGTGCACAGTTTTGAGTGATGAAAGGAAGGTGTTGCTTATGCATTGCTCAATTCAAACAATATGCTCAAATTTGGTGGGATAAATTGATGTCAAGTAGGAGAAGAAATCTTGAAGCAACAATTGATTCATGGTACGAGTGGAAAGAGTCCATGAAGAAGCATTTTATTCCACAATATTCAATGGGACATGGCGCAAAAGCTTCAAGCATTGAAACAAGGACGCAAACCTGTGGAGGATTATTACAAGGAGATGGATACACGGATGGATCGACTTGATCTCGATGAGGACATAGAGGCTCTTATGCACGGTTTCTTAATGGGTTAAACACAGATGATTGAAAGACACGCGCAGGCGACGTGTGTGGTCAAACAAGCTTGGATTCTACACAAGTGATGTTCGGTTCACAAAGACAAATCCCGCCTAAGGTCCAATGAAGCCACAAAGTCATGCAAAAAAAGAGTATGAGGATTGAGTTCCCTTCGAGGCTTGTCCTGAGCGTGTTAAGATCACAATGCCGCACGTTTGAAAAAGTACAAACATGGCGATCTACGCATCAAGCAAGACCAAGCTCATTTTCCAAGGTATTGGGGTGCTGATGTGGGCAAGAGATGAAACAGAGGACACATCTGGTCGAATGTCTTCCAAAAAAACCCTCGCATTAGTGGAATAGTATAAGTAGTTGCAAGCAGAGAAGTCGAGGGTCAAGACAAGACGAGCATCGACCCAATGCAAAGTTGAGCACAACACAAGTTCTTATGGGGGACGATCTTGCTGTAGAGAGGCAACCAAGTTTGAGCGGGGGAAGACCCGAGTGAATGGGTTATTCAGCCCATGAATATGCTCCAAAGTGCAAGCACAGGTGGGTGGTTTCACAAGAGGATCAAGTCCAACATCAGCTCGAAAAGTGAGAACTAGCTAGACATGAGCAAAGAGAAGTGAACATGCAGCAGGACCAAAGAAGTGTCAAAGCAATGTTGCCACATAAAGGTGGCCAGTAAAGATGATATGAACCAAGAGACATCATTCATACAATATACTTCAATGAAGATGTGAAGAAAATGTTGTCAAAATTATCAAAAGAGGTTGCATAATGAGCCATTATGTAAATGTAACCTAAAAATACAATAACTCTCCATTGTCAAAATTGTAACCCACCCAGAATTTACAACAATCAAACTTTATTCTTCTTCAATGTAGCAGAATTGAAACATCTTTTGATAATTTTGACAACCTTTTCTTCACATCTTCATTGAAGTATATTGTATGATTGATGTCTCTTGGTTCATATCAAAAGAGCTTGCTGAAATGCAGTGCCAACACAAGGTTGTGTTACAAGCTTTCCAACATCACTATTGTATGGGTTGGTTCCACGATAAGTAAATGTCATGGTAGACTTTTCTAATGTAGAGGCAAGTCGGTTGTGTTGCAAATGATTGACCATGCACGCGTAGGTAACGTGTGTGCCGAATAAGTTTGGATTCCGCACAAGTGATGTTCGGTTGACAAAGACAAACCTTACCTAAGGCCCAATGAAACTACAATATCAGGCAAAAAATTGAATATAGAGTTTCGGTTTCTCTCAAGACTTGTCGTGAGTGTGTCAAAGATCACGATACCGCACAGTTAGAAAAGTACGATCATGACAAGAAGGTCCTAAAGGAAACTTGGACTAAAGTCCATGATACATCCCTATGCATTTCATCATAAAAATACAAAGATGTATTAGATTTGAAGGGTGACTATTGATGGTAGAGAATGAAGAGGGACGTAACAAAATTTGTGATTTGATGTTTGACTTGTTATCCGATAGAGACACTGAAACAATGACTTGCAGGGTTGTTATCACCACTGAATGTACCTTAGTGGAAGTGGGAGGAAGACGCGGCTACCACAAATTCTGCTTCAATGGTGGACAACGTAACTACAGGTTATTTTTTAGAGAACCAAGACACCGCTCCATCACTAAGTAAGAACACATAATTGTTCTGTTCTTGCGCTCAGCTACACTATTTTGTTGGGGAGTGTAGGCTGCAATAAGTTGTCTACTGATACCATTAGTTTTGCAAAAATTGTTGAACTCATGAGAGGTGAACTCTCCACCCTTGTCTGTGCGTAAACAACGAATAAAATCTTTAGTCTCTTTCTCAACAAGATTTTTGAAATTCTTGAAGATTGTAAAGGCTTCAGACTTTTCAATAAGAAAATATATCCATACCTTGCGGCTGTAATCATCAATAAAACTTATAAAATACCTCTTCTTACTATTGGAAGGAGGCTTGATGGGTCCACAAATGTCTTGCATGTACACTAGTTGCAGTCTTTGTGTTACTCTCCATAAACTTCTCTTTGGAAATGCATCCCTATGTTGTTTTCCCACCATGCAATTATTGCATATTTTAGAAGATGCTTTCAATTGGGGTAATTTAGAGTTATTGTATTTTAAGACATTTTATTTACTTTAGGTTACATTTACATAATGGCTAACTATGGCCATTAAGTACGAATGTTACAACTTTTGGAATGCCTTTAATAGTTTCATTTTGAGGCTATATAAAGCCATGTATGTTGTATTTGTGAGCAGACTTGGAAAATATAGAAAGAAGATCGATCATGTCTAGCTTGAATGATTCTTGTTGATCAAATATTTCAAACACTTGTTTGAGATTCGAATCACTCCACAAGCAAGATTGATCATGTCGAGCTTGAATGATTCTACATGCAACCTAAACTACATAGAATTGCAAAAAAACTTAGTCATTGTTTGAGATTCATTTACACAAATCAAGCTCTCAATCTCACCTCTCAAAATTTTGAATAGAGCAAAGATTGAATTTTGAACTCTGGGTCGATTAAAATCTTGTTGATCGAATATCTCAAGCCAAAAACACTTTGTTTGAGATTCGAATCACTCTAGAAGCAGATCGATCATGTCTAGCTTCAATGATTCTTGTTGATCAAATATCTCAAACACTTGTTTGAGATTCGAATCACTCCAGCAAGATTGATCATGTCGAGCTTGAATGATTCTACATGCAATCTAAACTACATGGAATTGCAAAGAAACTTAGCCATTGGCTAAAGAAAAGCACAAATGCTTCTTTCTATATTTTCCAAGTCTGCTCACAAATAAACATACATGGCTTTATATAGCCTCAAAATGAAACTATTAAAGTCATTCCAAAAATCGTAACATTCATACTTAATGGTCCTAATTAGCCCTTATGTAAATGTAACCTAAAGTAAATAAAATGTCTTAAAATACAATAACTCTAAATTACTCTAAATTGTAACCCACCCAAAATTTATAACCATCAAACTTCATTCCTCTTCAATGTGACATGAATTGCAACCTCTTTTGATAATTTTGACAACATTTTCTTCACATCTTCATTGAAGTATATTGTATGAATGATGTCTCTTGGTTCATATCAAGATCTCTCAATGCACTATCGCGTCTCGTCTTGTCATCTCGATCTCCATCGACATGGTCCATATGTCTTGACGCCATCCCGAGTCTTGGGGTGGCATCGGCCATCACAACTCACTCGGTCATGCCATCGAGAACGGGCCCTTGTATCGCTCATTTTATTGGGACTTCTAGAACATCCATCCATTCAAGTTCTATCAAGGCATTGGCCCTCCCGTGCCCATGCCATGTCATTTATAGATATCGTGCCGGATAGCGGGTGTATGTAGCAACATCTAACATGCGGGCTGAGGCACAATACCGACACACCCGTGCCGTCCGATATTATCTTTGAAAACCCTATTTCAAATGAAGTTTTGAGTCGTAATATTAAAAAAGATTATTGTAAAAAGTAAATTTTGAACAACAGAATATTAATTAGTGACAATAAAAGAAAGGTTAACATTTCAAAAATTATCTTTCAACTATTTCCTTTTAGGGTTATTAAACTAGTATGGAATTCTAATGACATAGTTAATTAACTAAAATTTTTAATTAATTATAGATCACTCCATTATAAATCCGATTTATAGTCGAACTCCTATGCATTTTTGGACAAGTTGTGTCTATGAGTATAAACATTATAAGCAAGTGACTTGTCTTATGAGTTGTTCATAATTACACCCGGGTCACAAGTTCGTTTTATCCCTATAATTATATTTTTCATTTTGAGTACCACTAATTCTCTAATAAACAATTTATTAATTGGCTACAAAAGTCATTTGCACTCATGGAAATTAAAAGGCAAATCAAAAGGCAAATCTCCACCTGCAAGAGTTGTTGAGTCTCATCATCTTTGAGTCTGTAGTGGTCGCTATTGTGTTTTTGAGAGGGAGAACTTTTGGGCTAAGTTCTTTGTTAACTTCGGGATGAACCCACATAACGGTAGCAACTGGAAGAAGAAGAATATGACACAATATCTACCACTCAAAATTGTGAATAAATCTGAAAATATTATTACTCAGCCAAACAATAGAAACTTAAGAATGAGAAAATATAATTGGGATCCAATCTTCATTATATTCCCAACGTTTATCAATACCAACTAATACTTACAAATAAAAAATATAAACTAACTAAATCTTAAAAATAAAATAAAATATACTATCCAAAATATTAATATATATTCTTAACTAATATATTCTCTAAATATTAACTAATTAGAATATTTTATTTGGACTAATTCAAAGACAGAGGAAGAAGAAGAAAAAAAAGTGTTAGGAAGGTTTGATCGATGAGTTTTGGGGGTTTCCTCGACGGCGGCGGTGGAGGAAGCGGTGGCGCTCGAATCGTAGCCGATTTACCTTAGGTGAAGAACAACTCGATTGCTGCAAATAATAACCCCACCGACGACACCGCTGGCGGCGGAACTATGTCGTTTGAGGCACTCATACCCGAGGGTCTGGAGCACAATGTTGGGAGGAGCAGAGACGAAGAGTACGAGAGTAAATTTGGAAGTGACAACATGGACGACGGAGAAGGAAGACTCTCGAGGGAAAAAAAAAAAAGAAAAAAAAGGAAAAGAAAAGGAAAAAAGATAAATAAATAAATAAATAAATAAATATATATATATATATATATATATACACGCGCAAGGGTCACATGAATGGTCAGCTGACTCAGCGTTGACCAGTCAAAGGCCAATTTTTTTTACTCTTCCTCTTTTTATGGTTTTTAACCCTCTCCGAGTCCGTTTTTCGAGCCATTTTCCGGACTTAATTTAGCTGAGGAGTTTGATGGAATTTGGGACTTTTTGGAAGACCTGAACCCCAGCAAAAAGTGTCACGCATTCCCAACTAAGTGGCAGTTTGGAACTTTAGATTTAGTTATGCTCATAATATGTATGAAAGTAGAATATTTAGATTTAGTTATGCTCATAATATGTATGAAAGTAGAATATGAGAAGCATGTCATCGAAACTTGAGCATGAAATGAGTTGGTTTGATGTATGTAACAGTACGTTAAATGTAAAGATGCACGTTTATCGATAAATAAACTGTTGAGCTATGATGTGATCGAAATTGGGAGCATTTCTTTATTACATGTTATACGAAAGTGATTATACAAGTTTGAGGATAGGACGAGCTGAGATGGCACAGGTCGAATGTCATTATGTATGTTTACTAAAACGCGTATGCAAGAGTTAAACAAATGAATTTACGACTAGGTACCCATGTTAGATTGATATGCTATGTCACTATTTCCATATGTGATTTATGCTGTTATACCGGGACGATAGGGGTTCGCCAACTAGCCCCTCATCGTAAACCCGACTCGATTGTCGGGGGTCCAGATAACCATATAACTGGCATATGATGTTTTATGATATATGATTTGTGCCCTTGGAGACTTTTAGTAAGTTACCAACAAACTAATTACTAAGTATATTTTATATACTCATTTCTACTACTTCAACTTACTTTTTTGGTGAAGTTTGACGTAGCGGTCGTCGGAGGCACATCTGGGCGGTTGGTTATAGAGAGTCCCATCACATTTGAGAATGTAGTCCCTTGTACTTACCTTTAAATCCTGTATTTGATGCATTTTAAATAGTTTGATCTTATGGTAGTGTATTTTTGTNTTTTTTTTAAAAAAAAAAAAAAAAAAAAAAAAATTATTTTTATTAAATTTCAAAATGCATGTGTTTAAAAGTTTTAAATTTTACCAATTTTTCTTATTTCAACATCATTGAGTAAGGATCCTTGGCTCGAGTCCCTCAAAAAGCGGATCGTTACACTTCTTAATTAACAAATTTATAACGAAAGATTAAGTATTTTATGGTGTAGTTTTATACAAATTTATTGTATAGGATTCTCACACTCACATGCCTTCACATGAAAAATTCAAATCAAATCATGAGTGTATAGAATTTGGAAAAACTCTCGAACATCATAGAAGACATGATGATGCATCATCATAGTGTATGTGTCCATACTCATCATCATAAATGGAGGAGGAACCTGATGTAAATAAACACACAATATGTATGAGGTCAGTTTTCATCTTAAATTATTCTTATGACACAATCCTATACATCATTCACATCTAGGTAACATTAGCCTTCATATAAATTCATCTAAGAGATTTTTCTTCTTTTTGGATCCGAATATCTCAAAATTCAACTAAGAGCCCTAAAACATTAAAAATTAGGAAAGACATTCAAATAATGTAAATATATTATATATTATGTCCTAACCTAGGTGTTGCATTTTGATTGGAGAATGAATCTTGTGTTCATATCTGGTGGTGGTAGTAGTGGAATTCCACCCTTTCTACAATGGCGGGTGAACACGAAAAGGCCATCAGCTTTTCGCTTTCCTTTTCACTTTTCCACTGAATTTCGAGGAGATCATCCTTCTCATCTTGATGGTTACAATATTTAATTAGGGAAGATCCTGACAACAAAATGTTAACCATCTCATCCTTCTCATCTTGATCCCTTCTTCTCTTTCTTCACGCCCCGATCCACATTAGCCTTCTTCTCTTCTCAAAATCCATGGCCGATTCCCGCAAGAAGACTATCATCGACACTGACCCTGGCATCGGTAATTTTTTTTCATTTCTTTTTTCTCATCGATTATGTTTAACACAGACCTAAATTGCTCTATCTCTATTCATTTCGATCCTAATTGAATCGATTTTTCAAGTCCATCTGGTTGGGGCAGAGTACTTTACTGATGAAGTTAGTTATATATCTGTAGATGATGCTATGGCCATTTTTCTGGCTTTACAATCCCCAGAGTTGGATGTGCTTGGACTAACCACTATTTTTGGGAATGTTTATACTACTCTTTCCACAAGAAATGCCTTGCATCTGGTGAGTCACTTATGAATACATAAGAATCATACCTTTGCTTAATATTGTTCATCTATTGTTTTTCTTTCTCTTACTCTTTTGGTTCCCCTTTGCTTATTGTTTTTCTTTCTCTTACTCTTTTGGTTCCCCTTTGCTTATTGTTTTTCTTTCTCTTACTCTTTTGGTTCCCCTTTGCTTATTGTTTTTCTTTCTCTTACTCTTTTGGTTCCCCTTTGCTTATTGTTTTTCTTTCTCTTACTCTTTTGGTTCCCCTTTGCTTATTGTTTTTCTTTCTCTTACTCTTTTGGTTCCCCTTTGCTTATTGTTTTTCTTTCTCTTACTCTTTTGGTTCCCCTTTGCTTATTGTTTTTCTTTCTCTTACTCTTTTGGTTCCCCTTTGCTTATTGTTTTTCTTTCTCTTACTCTTTTGGTTCCCCTTTGCTTATTGTTTTTCTTTCTCTTACTCTTTTGGTTCCCCTTTGCTTATTGTTTTTCTTTCTCTTACTCTTTTGGTTCCCCTTTGCTTATCTCATCTTAATTTTTGTTGGTTCATCAGTTGGAGATTGCTGGTAGGACTGACATCCCAGTGGCTGAAGGATCGCATGTCACAATAACTGTAAACTCATTATCTTACATCCACTGCCTCTCGTATCATGTGCTCTACTTGTTTAGTAGAGTTTTGAATTTGATTGTTTGAATAGGACTTTCTTCTGTCAAGGGGCTTTGTCTAACATCTACTGATTCTCCACTCTTTTGGTTCAACACTAAAAGCTTCCAAGAAAACTCTGTGGCGTCCAAATAGCTAAGGTTGTGAATGTTGTTTTCAAAATTTGTCTACTTTGATGTGAATGTGGAAATACCAAATTTATGGACATATTCATGGGGGTGAGGAATACTGGAAGATTTTAAACTTCAGAAATTTGATAGTTTCATTGACATTTTGAGATAAATGTTGGCTCTTCGTACCCTTTGTAGGTGGAAATTTTATGTATTTAATCTGTAAAAGCCTTTGGAATCCATATTTATGGTTAGAATATTATTGTATTGTTTTCAACATGATATTTGCCTCATTAATTAGCTAATGCAACACCTATTAGAATTCTCTTTCTCATATATGCGAGATGTCTATACAAAAATGTAACTCATTGACGTCTGAATGTTTTCTCTTTTGTCCTTTTTGTTTGTAATGTTTGTTAACTTGATATGTTATTCGTATGAAGAAAGGTACAAAACTTCGTGTTGCTGATTTTGTCCATGGGGCCGATGGACTTGGCAACCAAAATTTTCCACCTCCAAATGGGAAGCCGATAGACCAGTCGGCAGCTGCTTTTCTTGTTGAACAGGCAAATCTTTACCCTGGAGAAGTAACAGTTGTGGCTCTAGGACCACTAACAAATATTGCACTGGTCTGATTCTAAATTCCTAGTAAAAATGTATTTTTCACATTACTTCACTACAATTTACCCACATAAGGTTGATATAGGCTTTGCAATTGGATCCCGGATTTCCAAAGAAAATTGGGAAGATTATTATTCTTGGTGGTGCATTTTTCGTGAATGGAAATGTAAATCCTGCAGCAGAAGCCAATGTAAGTTGCTTCACTCTTTTAATGCGACAACAACTCTTGTGAGTTCATTGCCTGCTTCCCCTGTCACCATTTTTAAGCTTGAAACTGCACTTCTCTATCTTGTGTATCCTACTTTTATGTATCAAAGAGGTTTTGTGGATTTGAATCTACCGCTTTAAAACAGAGGGCTTTATAATGCCAGGAAACAAAATTCATTTTTGCTTTCGTACATTTAAATCTAACAAAATATCTAAAATCCTTGGTAGAAAGCTAAATGTTTATCCATCCTCCATAAATGTTTACTTTTACACCTAAACTTTATGAGTGTTTTATATTTGATTACAGAAACAATGAACTGTAGGGAAGGGAAAGAGGTCATGAAAGTTAAAATGGAATATTTGGAGAAGAATAGATTTTGGGAACAGGTAGAGATGAAAATAGCAAAGAGAATAGACTATAAAGTTTTTGAGATTTCACCAAATAGAGTTGTCTGTTTCTGAATCTCAAGAGAATTATTCCAAATTGTGGAGAATACTTACTTGTTAAAGGAAAATCTTAGAGGTGAAGAGGGTGGGGGGTTTTGTGAATTATTGAAGCAGCTTAAAGGAACTTCAATAACTGAAAGTGAGTTGAATTTGGATATGGCCGAAATTTTAGTTAAGCTTGGTGCAAGGAACTAGCAGGTACATGCAAAAGAGCTTTTTGTCTGCCTTTTGGAAATTTATGTCTCAAAAAGGTCAATATTATTGTCTGATTGGCCTATATAGAGGGATTCGATTTGGCTGAAAGGCTTCCAAAAAGAAGACCTTAGTCTCTATTTTTAAGGACAAGAAAATGTGAACCATCTACTTTTTCATTGATTCTCAAGCAGGAAAATGTGGGAGTCTCTATTTCAAGGCCTCCAGGTTTCTTGGACTCTCAACTTCCTGAAAAATAGAAAAACCCAACATTATTATGTGCTTTGCGGTGGGGGATCGAATAAGAAAGCTGAAATCCTTTGGATCGAATAAGATACCCCACTACTTTATAGGGTTTGTGGAAAAAGGAAACCAGAGAATCTTTGATGTAAATAGAGATTTGTGGTAAGAACTATTTGAAATGATTAAACATGACCCAGCTTCTTGGTGTGCCCTTTTTTGGTGTTAATCTATGTATATATATTTTTTTTCAATGCTGGTCTATGAAATACTTACTGATTTGTTCCTAGTCCATTAGTATCATGATATGCTTCATATGAACAATGGATTTTGAGTTAATATATACTTGAGTCTGGAGAAATAGATATTTGGGGATCCTGAAGCTGCAGATATGGTATTCACAAGTGGAGCAGACGTGTTAGTTGTGGGGCTAAATGTCACACATCAAGTTATCATGACAGGTAATCTTATTTCATGGTATATTCTGATGAGTTAAGTAATAAACTTTTTTAATGCTCTTCTGCATATTTTGCGTTGATTTGAACATAGAAACATTTCAGCCTATATTTTGGTGATAAGTTTGTTTTGTTCTGTAAGTAATGTCAATCAGCTTGTAGAGGACATGAGTAAGGTTAGATGTGTTTATAAGTCAATATAATCATGTTTATTTCCCCTTGAATATGGGTATGCCGTGTTTCACAAAACAATTTAAGAGGCGGATCGTGACAAATTGGGAAGATCAGATGGGAAATTTGCCAAGTATCTCTGCAAAATTTTAGATATTTATTTCTCCTACCACAGGTATGCATATGAAACTAAAGGTGAGGCTACTGAATAAAATAGGGTCCGTCCACAATAAGCCATCAGATTCAGCTGCACATTGTTTGACTTGTTTGCTACTGCTGCTGCTAATATGCGTGCAGGGGTTTACCTCCATGATCCAGCAACTGTGCTAGCGGCTGTCGATCCCTCACTTTTCACGTACACGGAGGGCGTAGTTCGAGTCCAGACAACGGGCATCTCAAGAGGACTCACAATTTTGTACAACAATAAGAAAAGGTAAATGTATTTGGGTTACCTATTTCCCCAGCTTACCAGTATTTTGTACAACAATCAGGTAATTGTGGTTAATATTGGAACTAACCAGGTTTGGTGAAGTGAGTGAATGGTGTGATAAACCCACCGTGAAGGTGGCGGTCACAGTGGATGCCCCGGCCGTTGTGAAATTGGTGATGGACCGACTTATCGACTCGTAGAGTATATATAAAAGTTGCAATAAGGAATTCCTTGCATATGGAGGAATGGAATGTTTTATATCGGAGGCCTATATTCAAAATCATTTTGAAAAGAATCTCACTCAATAATAATCATCATTGTGTTGTGTTTCTTCTATTATGAATGATTTCGCTCGAGATACAGTAATTAATTTGGATGTAAAAGTTGTCTTATGGAAATGAGAATGGGTTTAGGATCATTTTGTTTGCCGAGAGTAATATCTCTTGGAAGGCAGTCAGAATTGAATTCTTGGCTTAATAGGTAATACACTGTAACTAAGTAGCAACACAACCTTTTCCTTAGAAGAATAACACGTACACATCAAAGTATGCACATGCAAAGTATGCACATGTGCACATAAGCTAAGTATGAGTGTTTCAAAACAAAGTGGTGTATGCATTTCTGAGAAATGAGTTTAAGATGGAAAAAACTTTGGCCCTCCCTATTCTTCTTGTTGGGATGAGCAAAGTTGAACAAAAACTAGAAGTCTCTTTTTGGTTCTCTCAGTGGTGGAACCATAAAGAACCTCATGGATGTGTTGGTCTACATCTCCCCTTGTGGACTTTGTTTCGGGGACAACAACTTCAATGTCATCATCTTCGGGTGACCAATCAGTGTTCAGGTTGTGTATTGAATTTATTGAATGACCTCTTCTGCTAAGTTCAGTTTTGAAGGTGATATCGAGGGAGTTCGATTGCGTTGTTGCAGCTATTCCTGTTAGTGAATGATTGTTGCGGGACTTGAGACCATGCGTCAAATATGGTTCACCAAACTGTAGTAGCAAAGAAATATGCGAAATCTAACTTCTTTTTTTTTTTTATTCCAACAAATTTTGCACTACATTTAATCATCACACGTCGATGGTACCTTACCTTAGGTTTGGTTTTAAGAGGTAAATGAACAGGCCGAAGCTCCTCCTTTCCATGTGCAAACTGCAAATAGCACATACAAATTACAAAACCCAACTCCATTTATTACAGATCAATGTTTTTCCCAAAAATTTAACGCGTCTGATTGAGAAAATTGTTTGAAGAAAAGTATGCATACTCCGCATATAAATTGAAGTTATTCAGATCGTATCATTACAGTGGGGACAAGATAACTAACCTGGCATTTGTGGCCGAAGCGGCAGCTTCCAGAATCCTCCCAGGAGCGGCAAATGTCCGTTCTGTATTGATTTTTGCTTAACGATGAACCACCGCCGCTTCCGGAATCTAAGGCAGACTTCAATGTCTTCGCTCCTCCATGGACCGAACTGATCAAAATTTCATCCATTACTATCACTTCCTCATGGACCTTCAATGGAGTCCCATAAATTTGTGGAGACCTTACAGGTGTCGTTTCCAAATTCTCTATAGCCGAAAGTGGCGACAAAGACGATCCTCCTCTCCGAGAACCGAAGCTACTGCTTCCGGAAGTGCTGCTAGCGAAGTGGTTGATAATAGAGGACCGGTAGTTGGCATTGATGACGTCCGCAACCGGAGTAGAAAATGTGTCGCCGACGGATGGTAACTTTCCTACCACAGGAGATCGAGAGCGGAAGTAACTTACGATCGGTGTTGAACGTTCATGCTTCTCGGCGTAACGATCAAGAATTGTTGGAATTTTGGAGTTTGTTTCTTGGTGATAGTGTCCGGTCNCAGGAGATCGAGAGCGGAAGTAACTTACGATCGGTGTTGAACGGTCATGCTTCTCGGCGTAACGATCAAGAATTGTTGGAATTTTGGAGTTTGTTTCTTGGTGATAGTGTCCGGTTCCGCCGATTACGAGGTGATTGTCCATCTGAATTTTGATCGGCCGAACCGTAGCGTTTAGGCCTTTGATAATTGCCGCTTTGGAGCTCCTCTTGCCCTGGCGATCTTCCATGAGTCAGGAAAAGAACCTGAAATTTCTGATAAAAATTGATAAACTAATCAAAGGCGATTTTATGCACAGAGAAAAGAAGATCTATCAGCATTTTGAAGTGTTCATTGGCTACGTAGAATTAATGTCCAGGCTCATGTCCCTAATATTTCGAAACAGAGTACTCTCCAAGGAATCGGTGAATTAAACTTACAGAAATAGCGGACGATAAGATTCAGATGCTAAAACAGAGAACAGAGAAGATCTAACCAGTCATTTCCAGAGCAAATAATTCATTCAAAATGATAGGATAAAACATGTTAGGGCTCCATTCAAAACGCAAATTAAGATGCACACATTGTGAACAAGACGTCAATTGAAAGGAAAGTGCAGATCGGTGCAGAGTCCAAAATGGAAAACGTGTAGGCTCAACTTCAATTGGAACTCACTCCGGCAGAATACAAAATATCGTGAAGATTGATATGAAATTGTTGGAGATGGAACAGAACGCAGCCGGAAGAGTGTGGTTTGAGTGCAAGGAAATGAGTAGAAGACGTACCTGGAAAATGAAAATTCGGAGTCGGAATGATTCAGAGATTAGAATCCGCAGTTGAGAGGATTGGATTGTGAGAGAGAAATTAGCGTTAACATTTGTTGTTTGGCGTCGCGTAGGGCAAGAGGAGGGAAAATGAGGATGGATGCGGAGCTTAAGAGTGGAGTAGGACGCAACATTAGCAAGAAGCAGAATTCAAAACAACATTGCACTACAAATAAATTTTTAAAATGTGTATATATACCCAACGCTACAAGGACTATGGACTTGCCACGTGGATGCATGTTTTTCTCTTCCCATTTTCACTTTAATATATATATATATATATATATATTTATATATTTATATATGAAATGGTTAATTATTTTAGAAATTACAACAATAAGCGACTCTCATAATACATTAATATTATTTTGTATTAATAAAAACTTTAATCCAACTTTTTTAAAATTATAGAAAAACCGATGATGATCATATACTAGAATAAGAACAATATCAAAGTCTACAAGTACATTGCTTACTTAGTATTTTTATACCGATCCTATTTTTTTTTTCTATGTGATTGTTGATGTGCGGGAGTGCTCGAGAGCTGCATGATTGTAAAGGAGGTCCTCCCGAGACTTCATTCCTGTCTACGTACCTCGAGCATTTTTTTCATTTATATGAACTTGTATTTCTCTCCCATTCCTCATTTACAATTAAATTTGAATACGGTCCGTTTGTAATCAAATTTTGATTATTTTTAATTTAATGTTGGTTATTTAAAAGTTTGCAAAATTGTATCGTGTTTTATTTTACTTTTTTTACTTTATCTACTTTCCCTTTTGTCTTTTTAATTATGGTCCAAAATTTAAAGCCTAAAAAAATGAGATCATGAGAGTATATAAAAGAATTTGTGCAGACAATTTTCTTCACTTTTAAAACTATTTATCATAAAATATGAGAAAACTAGGTGTGAGAATAGTTAACCTTATCAAATCAAGGTTGTAGTCTATTACAAGAGATCGTGGTATAATCGACAATGTTTATGGTTATTAGACTTCATAAGTATAATCTATATTTAATATAAGTCTATAAATGATAGCAATATATTTGTGATAGGCTTTAATCCCAACGCATAATCAATAATAATTGCAAACTTTAATTGAAATGTATTTGGGTAGACTCATAAAATTTTATTGAGTTGTTGAGGATGAAAAATACTCCGCACGTATACATAGAGTGTCAATAAGAGACCTTAACTCAACTTGATATTCACACGATTATAGACTTATAGTCGCGCTCTTGTGCATTGTATGACAAGTTGTGTCTATGAGTATAAACATTATAAACAAGTGACTTGTCTTATAAGTTGTTCGTAATTACAGCTAAGTTACAAGTTCATTTTATTCTTATAATTACATCTTACTCTTCGAGAGTACCATTCTTTTTCTAATGAACAATTTATTTATGATCTAAACTTAAAAAGGTCCTTATGCCATTTTGCCCTCTCTGGTGATGAGGTCTGTATTTTTGTGCTTATGCGTTTTTGAGAAGGAGGACTTTTGGGCTAAGTTCTTTGTTAACTTGGGGATAAACCCACATAACGATAGCAAGTGGAAGAAGAAGAAAGGGAAAAAAAAAAAAAAAGGGAGAGAAAGTGTTATCGAAGCTTTGATCGATGAGTTTTGGGGGTTTCCTCGACGGCGGCGGTGGAGGAAGCGGTGGTGGTCCAATCGTAACCGATTTACCTTAGGTGAAAACAACACCATTGCTGGAAATAATAACCCCACCGACGACACCGGTGGCGGCGGAACTATGTCGTTTGAGGCACTCGCTCCGTTGTGCCCTACGAACATGGACTACAGGCAGGGGGTTTTGGGTCTGACTACCCGAGGGTTTCGAGCACAATGTTGGGAGGAGCAGAGACGAAGAGTAGGAGAGTAGATCTGGAAGTCACAACATGGATGACGGCTCCAACAACGACCAAAACGACGCCGACAAACCTCCGATGAAGAAGAAGGGAAGGAGGAGAAGAAGGGGCGGAGAAGGAAGATTCTCGAGAAAACAAAAGAGAAAATATACAAGGGTCACATGAATGGTCAGCTGACCCAGCGTTGACCAGTCAAAGCTCAATTTTTTTTTTTACTTTTCCTCTTTTTATGGTTTTTAACCTCTTGGAGTCCATTTTTCGAGCCATTTTCACTCAATTTATTCTCTCCACTTAGATTATGACATATTTGAGGAGTTGGATGGAATTTGGGATTTTTTAGAAGATCCGAACCCAAGCGAAAAGTGTCACGCATCCCCAAGTAAGTGGTACCTCAGAACTTTGGATTTAGCTATGCTCATAGTATGTATGAAAATAGGATATGAGAAGTACGTCAGAGAAACTTGAGGATGAAATGAGTTGGTTTGATTTATGTAAAAGCACGTTAAATGTTAGGATGCACGTTTATCGATGAATGAACTGTTGAGCTATGATGTGATCAAAATTGAAAACATTTCTTTATTATGACATAAAGCATGTTATAGAAAAGTGATTATACAAGTTTGAGTATAGAACGAGCGGAGATGACACAGGTCAAATGTCATTATGTATGTTTACTAAAACTCGTACGCAAGAGTTAAAGAAATGAATTTACGACTAGGTATCCATGTTTAGATCGCTATGCTATGTCACTATTTCATATGTGATTTATGCGGTTATACTGGGATGATAAGGGTTTGCCAACTAGCCACCAATCGTGAACCTGGCTCGATTGTCGGGGGTCCAGATAATCATAGAACTGACTTATGATATTTTATGATTTATGATTGTACCCTGTGGTGACTATCATGAAGTTTGCCAGTTAGCTTCCTATAGTGAGCCTATCACGAGCTGCAAGGGTCCACAGCTGTACCTTATAAGTTGGTTATGAATATCATTCATGCATGTAATTTATGTGGTTATAAAGGGACGGTAGGGGTTTGCCAACTAGTCCTTCATCGTAAATCCGACTTGATTGTCAGGGGTCCGGATAACCATAGAACTGGCATATGATGTTTTATGATATATGATTCGTACCCTTTAGGGACTTTTAGGAAGTTTGTCAGTTAACTTTCTTTCGGTGAACCTGCCATGAGCAATAAGGGTCCACAGTTGCACCTTAGAGTAGGTCGAGCCTTAACATGCATGAACCCTATGAGTTATATCGAGGTTGCACCTCAAGGACTCTGAGATATGATGATGATGATAAAAGACTAGCAGAAATAACTACTTGGAGACCTAGAAAACTTTAGAATATTCCAGAGTTAATAGATGCGACCAAGAACCAAAAGAAAGTAAATGAGAAAACCTAGGATGTTGTTAGGTTTTGACATAGGAATAACCAAACTTAAACAATTGTAGTTTAAAGGGATAATATTATTGAACACTCAACTTTGACTCTTATAGTCTTACAAATAACTAGAAATAGAAACTAACCACACATTTTGCAAAAGTAGTTGAACCAAATATCTAAAAGTACTCTAACTATCCCCAGAGAATCTCTATTTAACTATTTTGACATAATCAAATTCTTCTACCAATCTCTTCCTCCCACAAAACTGAGGCCCAAGATCTCTTCTAGGTGGGATGCCCTACACTATGTGTAATGTCCCTAAATTTCCACATATCTCGAGTCTCATGCTCATCTCTAATGCAGAATAAAAATCTAAGAATGCTCATCTTTATTAGCGGAAAAATTTAAAACTTCAGATTACGTTCAAACATTGGAAAACACTGTNAAAAAAAAAAAAAAAAAAAAAAAAAAAAAAAAAAAAAAAAAAAAAAAACGATTACAAATTAAATAATATAAATGAATGAAATGCAATGATAAGAATCACGGTGTTCCAAAAGATTCAAAAAACTATGTCAACAACAGAATTCAAACCTATGCACACGAGAGCTCAAGTTTGCCGCATTAGCCACTCAAGCACGTCAACGTTTATTAAAAAAACTATGTTTAATTTGATAAATTATGTAAAAGTCAAATGGTCAATTTGAATTATTGTTTGTGGAGATTAAAGGGGATCGGGAATAAATCCCGTCCACAAACATCTCGAATAAATCCCGTCCACAAACGTCTTTTGTCAGGAGACTATAAATACCCACAATATGTTATGTAAAAATTAGATTCGTGGATGAATGTAATTCAGATCTCAAATTGAGACGTTTCCCTTAGAAATCCGAGCATCATATTTGTCATTTCTAAGTTTCAAGCAATTCTTGTAGTAGAATTGCACCCGAGCCATTCAATCAAGCCTTGATCAAGTTAGATTGTGGAGTGACTCAATTTAGAACAAGGTTTCCAAATCTTGCTTCTAGATCTTCGATCGTAAGAGGTAATCTAATTCTAGCCTTATCTCTTGGTTGATCCAAATTTCGTATAAGGAGGTGTTAATTACTTTGATTCAAGGGTTCTTGCTTCAACATAAGCTTGGATCGTTGGGCTGAGGATTAGGGTTGCCTTATCAGTTTGGTATCAGATCTTAGGCTTATATCTTTGTGGCCGACTCTAGAATTGATTTTATCTTTCATTTCTGCTCTTGCTTATCTTTTCTTTAAATTTGTCCATTTATTTTCTTGCTGTTATTTCCGCCATTATTCATCAACTTTTCACTTTTTTCTCATTTTCTTCCTAAAGATCGCGTTGAGATCTTGAAAAAAAAAAAAAAATCTTATCATATTTGTTCTGATTATAAACCATATTTATCACTTTTTTTTTAGATCATTTGATGTTTATTTGAAGATCAAATAAACTTCGATTCACATCTTTTTCTTCATCCATCTAAATCTAGAACGGTTGTGTTTGATTTTTTTTTCTTTTTTTTCCTCATAATCTACGCTTGAAGATAACTTCTAAATTTCCCGAATTCTGTAAAAAAGAGAGTTAGATTGTTCTTAAAATCTTCACGTTCTTTCTTTTTGGATTTTTTTTCTTTTCAATGTGCAATTATATCCAAAAATATCTTTGTGTCCCTTATTTTTTTTTGTTCACGTCTTGTTTTATTTTGTTGTTATTTCATAATTAACTTATCTTGATTGCCTTGAATAGCTTGCTACTATCAGAATTGCTTTACCGATATATTAGCCTACCTTGATCATAATTTAGTCACTTTCCCAAACAGCCTACCTTTGTGTGTATAAACACGAGTGTCCCTGAGTGTAAAATCAGTGAGTTGAGTGTGTGAGGTCCTAAACATATTCCACTACTGTTTGTACAATCATGAACCAAGATGGAGGAAATGGAGGGGAGATCAATGAAGCTAGGTGGAGAGAAGCACAGGTCGGAACAATTACTCGTTTGAATCAAGTTATTAGTACATTGACAGACCGGATGGAGCGAATTGAAATAGCCTTAGGTAATCTTCAAGGGAGGGAAGTACTCTTGAATGAAGGAGTTGAAAATGAAGAAGATGACAATGTCACCCTTTTAGCGGGACATAGTCCTAGGGGAGGGAGAGATGTCGGTCGAGGGAGAGGAAGAGTCAGAAGAAGGGGTAGAGAAATTTTAGCACCAAAAAGAATTGAGAGGGAGTACCAGTATGAGAGAGAAAATGAAAAAGGAGTATGGGGAGTAAAGCTAAAAATTCCAACTTTCTATGGGAGATCTGATCCAGAGGAGTATTTGCAATATGAGAGCAAAATTGAGCATGTCTTCGATTGCAACAATTTCAGTGAAGAAAGAAAGTTGAAGCTTGCTGTGGCTGAATTTTGTGATTACGCCATTATATGGTGGACATATTTGAAATCAGAGTGGAGGAGAAATTATGAAGAACCAATTGAAACGTGGGAGGAATTGAGGACATTAATGAGAAAAAGGTACATTCCTAAGCATTATTCTCGAGTACTCAAGCAAAAACTCTATACTTTACAACAGGGATCCAAAAGTGTTGAAGAATATTACAAAGAAATGGAGACCCTTATGAATAGAGCATGTATTGATGAAGATGAGGAAGATACAATGGCTAGATTTCTTGGTGGGTTAAACCGACAACTTGCTCATCAAGTGGATAGGCAAGCGTACTTTGATATGCAAGAATTGTTACACCTTGCTGTCAAAATCGAAGGGCAACTAGCTTGGGAGAAGGATAACTCCAAGAGGTATGGTATTTCAAAGTCTATTACTTTCAACACTTGGAAAAAGAATGCAAATATTGAAAAGATAGATTTCAAAGTTGGAGGCAAGTATGATCTTGACAAAAAGAACAAAGCTGAGACCTCCAAGGGTAAAGAGAAAGCGGAGGAATATAAGGAGATTCGAAAAAGAAATAGAGACATCAAATGTTGGAAATGTCAAGGAATTGGTCATCTTAGTCGTGATTGTCCTAACAAGAGAGTCATGATTATCAAGAATGGACAAGTTGTCACAGATAGTGAGGAAAGTGACCATGATGAGCTAGTTGAAGAGGAAATCCAGGAGAATGAGGAGGAACTAGAAGATGGGAGTCATTTGGTACTTGTAACCAGAAGACTTCTTAAAACTCAAGTTACAGAGAATGATGTTGATGATCAAAGAGACAACCTATTTCACACAAGGTGTTTGGTCAAGGGGACTCCTTGTAGTCTTGTAATTGATAGTGGAAGCTGCACCAATGTCGTAAGTACAATGCTGATCAAAAGGTTGCTAATTCCAACCCAACACCATCCTAAACCTTACAAGCTTCAATGGCTCAATGACAGTGGAACAATGAAGGTAACTTCTCAAGCTTTAATATCTTTTACTTTAGGAAAATATAAAGATGAAGTTCTTTGTGATGTTTTACCAATGCATGCTGGAGACATATTGCTTGGCCGACCATGGCAATTTGACAGGAGGGTTATGTATGATGGCTATTTGAATCGGTATTCTTTTGTAAAAGATGGTAGAAAAACCACTCTTGTGCCTTTGAGTTCTGCAAATGTATTTGCTGATCAATTAAAGTTGGAAGAAAAAAAGAAAGAGTTTGAGGAAAAAGAGTTGAGTGAAAAAATAGATAAAAGTCAACGAGAAAACCATAGTGAAAAAAAGAATGAAATTGGAAAACAAGGAAAGAATGTGAGTTGTTTGGCTAGAGTTGGAGAGGTTAGAAGGGCAATGTTCTCACAAAAAACCATCTTTGTACTTGTGTACAAGGAAGGATGTTTGGTCTCTAACGATAATAATTTGTCTTTGCCTAGTATGTTTCAATATCTTTTACAGGAATTTGATGACGTATTCCAAGATGAAGTCCCTAAAGGACTACCTCCAATTAGAGGTATTGAACATAAAATAGACTTCATTCCAGGGGCGGTAATTCCTAATAGGCTAGCTTATAGAGCCAACCCAACTGAGACTCAAGAAATTTGAAGGCAAGTAGAGGAGCTTGTGGAGAAGGGCTATATACGAGAGAGTTTGAGCCCATGTTCTGTACCAGTCTTATTGGTGCCGAAGAAAGATGGAACGTGGCGCATGTGCGTGGATTGTAGAGCCATCAACAAAATCACGGTAAAGTACCGACATCCTGTTCCTAGGCTAGACGATATGCTTGATGAATTGCATGGTTCATGTTTATTTACAAAGATTGACTTGAAATCTAGATACCATCAAATTAAAATGCATGTAGGAGATGAATGGAAAACAACTTTCAATATTAAGTTTGGATTGTATGAATGGCTTGTTATGCCTTTTAGGTTAACTAATGCTCCTAGTACACCTATGCGCTTAATATATAATGTTTTGAGAAAATATATGAGAAAACATGTTGTTTATATTGATGATATTATAATTTATTTGAAGATTTTGCTTGAGCATGTGGAGCATGTTAAATTAGTTTTGATTACACATAGAAAAGAGAAATTTAATTTTAATAAGGGTACTTTTTGCATGGAAAAAGTTCACTCTATTGGCTTCATAGTTGATAAAAGTAGAATAGTATTAGAGAGAGACAAAGTTAAATTCATTATGGATTTGCCAACACCAAAGAGTGCACGTAAAGTTTGGAGTTTTCATGAGTTAGCTAACTTCTATAAGAGATTTATAAATGATTTTAGAACCATAACTGAACTATTGAATGACTTAGTGAAAAAAAATGTTGTTTTTAAATGGGGAGGAATGCAAGAGAATGCATTCAATTTCCTTAGGAACAAATTACAATGCATCATTATTTGTTTTGCCTAACTTTTATAAAACTTTTGAAATTGGATGTGATGCATGTGGTTTGGTCATAAGTGTTGCTTTAATTCAAGATGAAAAGCAGTTAGTGTATTTTAGTGAAAAACTAAATGGGGCAACATTGAAATACCCTACCTATAATAAAGAATTGGTTGTAGTTCATATATTGCATGTGCCTCAACGCTACTTATGGCCTAGAGAATTTGTGATCCACTTTGATCATGAAAACTTGAAGTATGTGAAGGGTCAAAGCAAATTGAACCGTAGACATGCAAAGTGGGTGGAATTTATTGAAACATTTTCGTATGTCATCAAGTATAAGCAAGGTAAAGATAATACAGTAGCTCATGTGTTATCTAAAAGGTATGATCTCTTTACTTCTCTTACTGCAAATATTCTTGGAGTTGAGCATATTATTGAATTGTATAGAGATGACCAAGACTTTAGAACTATTTATGCATCTTGTCTTGCAAAAAAAGTGGTGGATGATTATTATGTGTTTCATAAATTTTTAATTACTAAGAGTATGCTTTGTATTCCTAAATGCTCTATAAAAGACTTGTTTTTGAGAGAAGCATATGGTGGTGCCTTAATGGGACATCTTAGGATTAATAAAGTTTATAAGATGTTGCATAAACACTCTTGTTGGCCGAAGATGAAGCATGTGCAGATAGATTTATGGATGATGCAAGGCATGCTGCTGACTTATTCTTTAAGAAAGTAGTTTATAGATTTAATACACATCATTTGCTTCCTATTCCTACTAATTTCCTTCTAATATTTATGTGAGTGAAGCATGTAGATTTGATCAAAAGATTTCAAAAGGAGGTGAAGGAAAGAAGGTGATTCAAACATTTCAAAAGGAGGTGAAGGAAAGAAGGTGATGATTTTTTTCTGATTCGAGGACGAATACTTCTGAAGAGGGGGAAGATGATAAGAATCACGGTGTTTCAAAAGATTCAAAAAACTATGTCAACAACAGAATTCGGGGGGAAGATGATAAGAATCACGGTGTTCCAAAAGATTCAAAAAACTATGTCAACAACAAAATTCGAACCTGCACACAAAGAGCTCAATTAATTACAAGTTTGCCACATTAACCACTCAAGCACGTCAACATTTATTAAAAAAACTATGTTTAATTTGATAAATTATGTAAAAGTCAAATGGTCAATTTGAATTATTCTTTGTGGAGATTAAAGGGGATCGGGAATAAATCCCGTCCACAAACATCTCGAATCAATCCCGTCCACAAACGTCTTTTGTCGGGAGACTATAAATACCCACAATATGTTATGTAAAAATCAGATTCGTGGATGAATGCAATTCAGATCTTAAATTGAGACGTTTTCCTTAGAAATCCGAGCATCATATTTGCCATTTCTAAGTTTCAAGCAATTCTTGTAGTAGAATTGCACCCGAGCCATTCAATCAAGCCTTGATCAAGTTAGATTGTGGAGTGACTCAATTTAGAACAAGGTTTCCAAATCTTGCTTCTAGATCTTCGATCGTAAGAGGTAATCTAATTCTAGCCTTATCTCTTGGTTGATCCAAATTTCGTATAAGGAGGTGTTAATTACTTTGATTCAAGGGTTCTTGCTTCAACA
>NC_036638.1:12722985-12793144 GCF_002806865.2 Cucurbita pepo subsp. pepo
CGGAGGTCAGCGGAACCCCATAGTGTCATGCGCCTCATGAACACCCTCATCTGTGTGCTTTCGCACCTGTGCGCATTCGCGCTCATCATACGGTGCGCGTCCGCACTCATCATCTCTAGGGGAAGTAGCCCTATGCTTATGAACATACAATATGCATGAGGTCCCTCTAAATCCATCGTAATGTCTCTTCTGACACAACCCTCTAGTCTCATCTCTTGTTACTCTAGATAACACATACTCGTGGATATTTATATTAATATCATTTTCACGCTTTTAGGGTTGTGTCCTATGTCGATCTAACGACATGATGCAATATGACACTCATCATCATCTAGCATGCTCAATATGGAAAACATCATCATATTATAGTAAACATCATGCAATCATCATACTCATCATAATGCCACAAAGTGCGTCAAACATATCAAGTGTCATTCATCAAAATATGTAGTGGGGATGGTCTCACCCACGTGAAAGTAGACGGAACTATACTATGACGGAGTTAATAACGATAGGTCCTCAATTTCACATACTCCAAGAACAAAGTATGAAATTGTTTATAATAACCATTAGTAAACAATCATCCATTTGACACTTTTCTAAGCCATTTATAGAAAAAGTTGGAGCTTCACACCCTAATATATATATATATATATATATATATATATATATATATATATATATATATATCATTAAATAAAAGAAATTGTATTCAGTTTTGTTGGATCATGAGATAGCCCGCTGAGCAGCCCAAGTGATAGAGCCCAAACTCAGCTCAGCGACAACTCATTCCAACTCGAAGCTCACCTGAAAGGAAAGAGAGAGCTCCAAGAACCAATCCTTGTTCCCTCTTTGACGTCGATCGAACCCAGTTTTTATCTTCTTGGAACCTCATCGCCTACGCAATTACAATCAATTCTTGATCGCTCGCGGTTGAAGCCTCACAATTTTGTGAAATTGGGAGCCCATTATTTCCAATAGAATTCCAACTTTGATTGCTTCTTCCTCGGAGTCTCTCTCGCCGAATAGAGGATGCTGGATTTTAACGCCTTTGAGTAGGTTTGTTTTTTTTATGTATCTGATTGTTCTTGTTTCTGTGGCGAATCGGTCTTCCGTTCTTTGTTCTCTCGATTTCTCTCATGTTTTGGCTACTTGGGGTTTTCTTCATCTCTCTGATCACCGCCTCTTATTTTCTGCAAGTTCGAATGGGTTTGTTCGCTTTCAGTGGTCCGTTCATGACTTAATCTTGGAGTCAGCCCATCTTACCCTCGTAGCTCTACCAAATTCTCGCCATCTACTGTCTTGGCCAAGCCTTTGACAGGGATATCATGTTATCACTTGTCATAATTAACTTTGTCATGAGCACGCGACTTTGAAAACCAGAAATCATTGTGGTAAACTTGGAAAACGCTTTAACCAATCATGGTCTTGCTTAACGCATTCCATTCTGATTCTTCTTTTTGGTTTTGTCTATTTATATCTATTGAATGCCAGCTATCTTTATAAGATAACTCTTAATCGGCTTTCATCAAAATGGAAGTTGAGAGTTCAATAATAGTTTGTTTATGTTGATCGTCAAATATCTGTCAATGAGGGTTTGTTTTTGGTGAATCATTATGCTGTTTTTTTTTCTTAGTTGTTCGCCAGGTTTGATGCCTCAATTTGGACGAATATGTTTAAGATAATTTGTGATTATCCTGTCGGTCTTATTCTTTTGTTGGAGCTATTTTTGTCTTGTTAGGTCTTTAAAAAGTTCCAAAGCTACAAAGCCAAAATGGCTTGACACTCATGATTGATCGTTCATTTGAAGGGGAATGAAATGAAATACAATGTACTTTCATTTTTGTTTTCTTAGTCACTTGTTAGTACACACTTTATGAATGAATTCTGTAGTTTTTTCTCTTGCAACTTTTACCAGGTATGTAGATATAGGCATTAAATATATCATCCCTCGTCCTGCGTTTTCTTTTACGTGTTCTTTTGTAGTGTATTTTCATTCCATGTGCTTTCTCGAGGATCCTTATTTTCTTCTTTATTAGAAACTCGCCTTTTTTTTCCTATAAAAGGCTCGCCCTTTTATTTCTTCTTATCTCTATATTAACTTTGACTGGTGAATTTTTTTTGAAACTAACTTCATTCCTATTGGATGTATTCCCTTTGTCTCTCTTTGTTTACTAGGTAATGAAGGATTTTCATGGGAAGGGGGAAAGATCTAAATTCAACATGCTCTTCTAAAAGTGTAACTGATATTGTAGATAGAAGTCAGCAATCTATTTGTCCCACGTTAGGGTCTAGAAATCATATATCCTCCAAAGCCTCCTTATGGTCAGGCTTCTTTACATCTACTTTTTCAGTCTTTGAACATAACAAGGAGTCCTCTGTCAGTGAAAAGAAGGCAGTTCATTCTCGACACAATGTCTGGACAACTGTAAGAAGAGTTATGACCAGTGGCTCAATGAGGAGAATACAAGAGCGCATACTGGGTTCTCGCAGGAGTGGTGTTTATAGCTCTGGTGGTGATATATGGCTCCTCGGTGTGTGCCATAAAATTTCCCAAGATCAGGCTTCTGATGATGCAGTTACTAGTGACAGTGTAGCAGGATTTGAGCTAGACTTTTCATCTAGAATTCTGATGACATATCGTAAAGGTTTCAAGAAATATGCTTTCTTTTAGTTATACTTATGTCATAAGCTTGCATAATTTTTCCTGGACAACTTGCGGTTAACTTATATTTTTCCTCTCCATTTATAGGTTTTAATGATATTCAAGACTCAAAATACACCAGTGATGTAAATTGGGGTTGCATGCTTAGAAGCAGCCAAATGCTTGTTGCTCAGGTGTTCATACTTCATTTATTTTTGTGAGGTTTATGCTTTTCTTTTCATTGTTGTTCTCAATCTCAGTTCTGGTGTCTTATTTTTATTTATTTACTTGTAGTGACCTTGTTTATTTTGGTTTTGAGGTTTTCCATAAAGGTATTCTGTTGTTGTCTTCTTCTATTAATCTCCATATTATCTACAGGCATTACTTTTTCATAGATTAGGAAGATCTTGGAGAAAGACTTCACAGAAGGTATTGGCTGTATGGTGTGATGAGACTGGAAGATTTATTTGACATACTGGTTTATTTCCCAACAAATCTAGCAATAAACCTGATTGGCTTTAATTTGCAGCCACTGGACAAAGAATATGTTGAAATTTTGCACCTTTTTGGTGACTCGGAAACATCAGCATTTTCGATCCATAATCTTCTTCAGGCAGGAAGGCCCTATGACCTTGCTGCTGGGTCATGGGTGGGACCATATGCCATATGTAGGTCATGGGAGACTCTAGTCCGCTTAAAGAGGGAGACTCCTACTCCCCAAGACCAGCAACTTCCAATGGCTATTTACATTGTTTCTGGAGACGAAGATGGAGAGAGAGGTGGTGCTCCAGTTTTATGCATTGACGATGCGTCAAGACATTGTTTTCAGTTTTCTAAAGGCCAACTTGATTGGACTCCCATTCTGTTATTAGTTCCTTTGGTTCTTGGACTTGAAAAAATCAATCCAAGGTATGTTATAGTTGTTTACAGGCCTCGTTTTTGTTTTGTTTGTTCTTTTTTTAATACTTTGGGTACTCATTTTAATAACAATGAAATAGAATTCTTGTTCTAGATGTTGTGCTTTTAGAGGCTATAGTTTTTCCCTAGTTATTAGTTCTGCATCTCCATGCTAGCAGTTTCGTTGAAAATTGAAAGTTTTGGTAATAAGTTGTCAAATTTGAACCTATAGGTTTGGGAATTGTGGATGTATTGAGTTCTTTTAAGTCTAGCATTGCTTCATGATGGGAGGATTTGCAAGGAAGGGTGGGGAAGATTTTATGTCTATTATTAAATTGGATTTTGTGATAAGAAAGTTGGAAAAATGAAATGTGAAGATGTTTGTTGCTTATGGACACGAGGCTAAAACCCAAGATTTAGTGGGAAATGTAATTGTGATACCACGTTTATAGGAAATGTGGCTTTAACCAGACGAAAATCAACTGGTAAGCTTGTTAAATTGCTGAAGACGAGATATTCATTGCAGCATATCAATTTTGGTTATGTTTTTTGGCTTGCCTTCATTTTAAGATTGGATCTGAACAAAATTATGGCTACTGCCATTAATCTTTTGGGTAGGAAATTAAAGAAGGGGCAATTTTATACCCTGCTCTAAGCACATTGCCCCCAAGTATCTAGGTTCGTTCCCCCCCTTGGTAAAAACTGGAAATGGTGAAATACTTGACCTTTTGGGAGACCCTCGTGTTCAAAATGCAGCTGGAAATCCAAAAAATGGGGGAAAATTCTAATCGCTAAGAGAGGTCAATTCACCTTGGTGTTGTCAGTTTTTAATTGCCTTCCACTATTACTTGTATGTTTTTAAAGCACCTATCACTTGTAACAAAGGATCGGATGAAATTCAGGCTGTTTGGTATGATGGAATCATATAGGAAAAGGGATGGGAATGGGTAAAGAATTGCCATTCCCTTAATTGGAAATAGGTTTATAAAGGGGGACATGAGGCCCATACCCAAGGATTTTTTATGCATATAGAGAAGGGTGTTTTGCATCCCTCCAATTACATGTGAGTTCCCCATTTCCTCTTATGTCTTTTTTATTCTTTTCTCTTCCTTTTTATTTGTTGCTTTCTTTTAAACATATGCTGATTCTGATGGGAAATTTGGTCAAGCAAATTTATTGTGCCATTGAATGGGTCAAGTTAGGGCTGAGAACTTTTGCAGGGTCGATTGTTTCACCTGATGTTGAGGTGAATAGGGATTCATTATGAACTTGATACAATTGCTTTGATCTGTGATGGGCTCAATTGTCAATCTCTTCTATCTGTTGGTTGAGATTGTCGCTCTTCCTATCAGTATTGTTGGAGCCTAATCTCTCTTATTCTTGTGAAAAGACGTGTAGTTTGAGGACGACTGTCTGAAGCAATTTGAAAAGCAATTTAGCGCTGGATTAAGAAGCAGAATGAGAGATTTCCATTGGACATAACCCTTAGCGGTTTGACTCTCCTATTTCCATTATTCTCAAACAATTTTGTTTCAAAATATAAACAACGTGAATGCAATTTAGTGGATGATGTTATTTTCTAACTCGCAGCATAGCATCTCTCCCTGCATCAGGCAACTGCTCATTGCCTTTAAATCCGTGTTCATATCAACAAAAATTCTATTTATGTCCAATTTATAAGCCATGATAACAAAAACGTTGATGGTTATGCACTTCATGGTCCCTTGCCCTACCAGCCATGACCTGAGATTGCCAATTTCCGAACACCGTTTACCAAGTCTTAATAAAGGTCTTGAAATCTTTATTCATGTTATAAACTTCTATTGATTGTCATAAAGATGTATTTTGTGTGTTTGCTCGCTTGTTTGCTATAATATAGCAGGCTCGCTTGACTAATATGGGGACCTATATGTTATATTTGTAGTTTGACTAGTAGAAATTGGAGCTTAGAAATTTAAGCTCAACATATTTATGCAACTTCTGAAGGTACATCCCATCATTACGAGCAACATTTACCTTTCCCCAAAGTCTCGGGATCTTGGGGGGGAAAGCTGGTGCTTCAACATACATCGTGGGTGTTCAAGATGAAAATGCCTTTTACCTTGATCCACATGAGGTTCAGCAGGTACATTAATTTCTTTTGGACACCCTCTTTGAAGAATGTCTAAATTATCCTTGCGTTCTTATGTGTCTGATATGTGATATCAGTGTGGTGACACTAATAGAGAAATAATAAACTTGCAATATTCTGGTTTTTAGTGCTCCAGCTGGATGCTTTGTGAATCCGGAACAAGTCTACATACGTGTTAGAAACTTGAATTAAGGTCTGAAATGTTTTATAGTACCACTTAGAACTTGCAGGCGTTATGATCAATTGTAGCCATGTGGATTCAGCAAAGTAATGAATGTTACAATGTAGTACTTTTCTTAACTCTATTATCTGAACAAATGTCTCTCTCTAGGATAGATGTACTTTTTTGTAAATAAATCTTAGTTGGATAAAATGTTCAATCTCTCAATTATATATTTATTTGGTTTAGGATATACTCTATAGCCTTCGTCACGAACTATGGAATCGTGGAAAAATATGTTTTCATTATGATTATGGCTATGAATTTTGATTCTTTATTTGAGAATTGCAGTATGCATAAGAAAATTTTCACATATTAACTTTTGTTTAATCCCACCCATTGTGTTGTGATCTTCATTCTTCAAACAAGAGCACGTCTTTGTTCCTTATGCTTAATCTTTGTTGCACAATTTGCTTGTTCATATCAATTTGCTGTCGTAGGTAATGACTGTCTAGCAATGCTTACATTATAGGTAGTTAATATTGACAAGGATGACCTGGAGGCTGATACTTCCTCTTATCACTGCAAGTGAGTGTTTCCATCTCATAAATTTCTCATGGTTTACTGTTTTTTTTTTCTCTCTTGCCTTTCATTCTTCCTTTCATTCTTTCTTCTTTTTTTTTTTTGGTCTCTCATTTATATATCTATGTTGGTTTCTGTAGTGTCATCCGTCACATCCCGTTAGAATCAATAGATCCTTCTCTAGCAATCGGGTTTTATTGTCGCGACAAAGGTTTGCACACCACTCTAGCTGCATCATTGAGGATGGGAACTTGATTGAACCACATCATTTTGTAGAACTTAATCTTGGTTTCCTTTCTTTTCTGGTGCCAGATGATTTTGATGACTTCTGTTATCGGGCATCAAAGTTAGCAGGCGACTCATACGGAGCTCCATTATTTACAGTTGCTGAAACACATTCCTCAAATTCAGTGAGACACGGCAATGCATTGAATGATGGTAGTAGATTAGTAGTGGACAATGCCGATGTGCACGTGCCAGACGAAGGAGGGGCGCAGGAGGATGACTGGCAAATACTCTGATGAAAAAACAAAGAACACTTTGGGGAATCTGGGAGGAGTTGTTAGTCGATTCGTCCTGAATTTCAGCTTTAGACTTCGACGTTCCGTTGAGCTTTCTGGCTAATATGACTGAATAGATGGGAAGGGTATGCCTAATATGTCAATTGTTTTAGTTTATTTAGTGATACTTGTGCAGAATGCATTAAGCTAATTTAGGTTTTTATTTGTTGAATTTGTTTATTCTTGGTTCATTTTCGGATGAGGTTAGCCTACATTCGTGTGTATGTGTATAATAAGCAGGTTCAATTCCAATTCATAATGAATTATTAATGCTCTGATTACTTAGAAAACTAGGAAAATTATGTATAATGTCTTCTGTTTTTAGTTCATGAAACAGAAAGGCCTGGAAAGTTTGACCTTTTAGGGGTTGGTGGAAGGTTTTGCATTGCCTTCGGATATAAGATATTTGAGAAGAATCAGGCAACTGCACTTGCATGTGAATGCTATCAGAATTTCATGCAAGGTATTGACTTTAAACAATTTTATTGCATTAGTTAATCGTTTGTTTTTACCTACTTGTAATGGCTCTACTTTTTGTTTAAAATAAGGTCGTTGTGTGAAAAATTATTCTAAAACAATTCACTTTTGACATTGTCATGCACTTCCGCCTTCATGAAATTGATGTTTTGGACCTAATTTAACCTTTGAATGTCAGGTAACTTAACATTGATATGACTTTTGTGGTACCTACCATCTCATGAAAAATAGTCTTTGTAGTGTCTTTTCATGTGGTAACTTGGGCCTTTATCATAACCACACCCTATCACATTGCTCGCCAGAGCATTGTTATTCATTTGAGTTGTAGAGGCTATTTGGGAGTTACTTTCTTGAACATCTTGGTATTCCATTTAAGCTATTTCTCATAATGATTTATGGCTGACATAGTCGAGCTTCCTCTATTAGAGATATCTCATTGCTCATTCGAGCACATCAACCTCTCAAATGCTTCCTCTATTAATCGGTGTAATTTCGTGTGCCTTGGATTTAAACTAAGATTCAAAATTTGGATTGGCACTTGACGGCCTCGGCGTTGACCTGTTTGCTAGCCTCTAACACTTTCACCACTTAGTTTTTAAATCATGATATTTAGAAGCTCTATGTAACGACTCTGTTTTCTTACTAAAATAGAGCTGCTACAATATGCATGACTTATCATTTTTATGCTTAAACATTCATTTTAAATAGTTTATAAACGATGTCATGCACTTACACCTTAAAAATAAAATTTTTAAATCAAACCAACAACATTTAAGAAACGAAAAACAAACGAACTAACGAAAACTAGGAAATAAATAATGTTCTATACTAACCCTGACTAATAAGTAGAATAAAAATGTAGCTACCCTAGTACCAGTTCTATGGTCTCTAAGAATACTACATAGTTTGAGTATTGAGTATCTATGGTCTCTAAGAATACTACATAGTTTGAGTATTGAGTATTTTAAGAAAAACTCAGTAAGTGACACCATTATTGGGGTCTAGGAGTACAAGCACATGTAATATGGGGGACTTATCCTTTTATCATAGTATATCATGACCTTAGATAGCTTTTCCATCTAGGTAAGGTTGGATGTATACTATTTCTCTATATATGACCATTGCGTGTGAGAATGGGTCCACGAGGTGGGCTCGCACACCCCTTGAGCCTAACTTGTTAGAACAACACTCGCTAATGGGCTCTTTGTCGAACACCACGAGAGAAATGACCGTTAATACATCATGATAAATATAATGTCATTTAATACATCGTGATAAATATAATGTCATTTAATACATCATGGTAAATAAAATGTCATTTAATGCATCATGGTAAATATAATGTCATAAATCATATATCACATTGTATGCGTCTTTACACATCATAATGGAGAAGTATCTCAATACACGTGTCACAAAAAAAATGCACGAGGTCTCCATAGCTTATGGTCAACATAATATGTAATGCAAAACAAACCTCCAAATGTCTCTAACATGGCAAGTGTGTGAATTATGCTTACATAATTCTGGTGCATTTCAGATTACATAGTTTAGCTTCTATGACCTTTTCTATGGAGGTTTATGCATCATGGTATCTAAATTTGATCACTTTTATACATCATGACATGATCATATCATAACATGGTTTATCATGGCATAACATAGCTTGTCATGGTGTAACATGACATAACATGACATAATATAACATATCAGTACATAGCGTAGCGTATCATTATCCAACATAGCTTATCATAATTTAGAATTATACAATACAAGACTTATCATAGCATATCATATCTTTACGCCCTTTCCATAACTCATAAGGTGTTTCTGAAACACTCTTAGTAGGAACCATGTTCAAAATGTATGTAGCAGTCTTCACTGCATATCCCCAAAACGGATCGGGTAATTGAGCGAAACTCATCATAGACCGAACCATGTCTAATAGAGTTCTATTTCTCCTTTCTGATACACCATTTTGTTGAGGCATACCAGGGGCTGAGAGTTGAGACCTTATTCCATGTTCAATCATATAGTTCTGAAATCTTAAGTCCAAGTACTCTCCTCCTCGATCTGATCGAAGTGTTTTAATAGTTTTACCTAATAGATTCTCAACCTCAGTCTTATACTCTCTGAATTTTTTAAGAGCTTCGAACTTGTGACGCATTAGGTAAAGATAGCCATACCTTGAATAATCATCAATAAAACTAATGAAATATTCATACCCTCCTCGTGCTTTGACATTCATTGGACCACAGAGATCTGTATGCACGAGTTCTAAGGTTTCTTTGGCTCTATAACCTTTTTCGGAAAAAGATCGTTTAGTCATTTTACCCTCAAGACAAGACTCACATGGAGGTAAAGAGTTGTCTTCTAACTCATTTAGAAGTCCTCTTTTAACCAATCTCTCAATCCTATTGAGATTAATGTGGCCTAGTCTTAAGTGCCAAAGATAGGTATTAGGAGAAATCTTTTGTCGTTTATTTTGAGTTTCAGCTGTTTTAAACATCTCGGTATTTAAAATAGCTTTTGTTTCGCTCGGTTTTAACATATATAAGTTGTTTTCTAGTTTTGCAGAACAAATATGAATACCTCTTTTGCAAATGAACACTTCATTGATTTCAAAAGATACTTTATACAATTGTTCTAATAAACAAGAGATAGATATTAGATTTCTTTTCATTTCAGGAACAAAAAGTACATTATCTAATATAATGAATCTATCTCCAAAAAACAACTTTAAATTTCCTACTGATCTTGCTGAGACAACCTCTCCTGTTCCAACCCTGAGTGTTATCTCGCCGTCCGCAAGCATTCTCCAGGAGCTAGTTTCCTGGTAAAAAGAACAAATATGATTAGTCGCCCCTGAATCTAGTATCCAAGTTGAGTTGTCATACTCTACTAAACATATTTCTACAACGAGTAAATCATATTTACCTTGTTGTGTCTTTTCGGCTTTCTTCTCTGCAAGGTATTTTGGGCAGTTTCTCTTCCAGTGCCCGTTTTCGTTGCAATGGAAACATTTTCCTTTATCTACTTTTTGAACCTTGTTCTTGCGGTTAGTAGGAATCTTATTTTTCCCTTTTCCCTTCTTCTTCATCAAAACACTTTTAGAAGTTGAAGGTCCAGACTTATTTTTGGAGGACGATCCTCGTAGTAATTTCTTGGAGATAGCAACATTTGCTTCTCCTGTTTGTCCCTTGTTTGTTAAGAGGGACTGATAAGTCTGTAGCTCATTGAGAAGAGCAGTCAAGTTATATTCTATTTTGTTCATAACCACATTGGTGCGGAACTGGAAGAAGCTCTTCGGAAGAGACATCATGATAAAACTGACTTGACTCTTCTCATCAATGACAGCTTCATTTTCTTCTGCCACATTGAAATGGACCATCATGTCCAGGACATGTTCTCTAACTGAGGTCCCTTCTTTCATACGGCAGTTGTAAATGTATTTTATGGCTTCATGTCTAAGGGAGAAGGACGGTTGTCCAAACATCCCTTTTAGAGATTCCATAATCTCTTTAGCAGTACCCATAACATCATGTTTCTTAGCCAAAACATCAGATATGCTGGCTAGAATGTACACTCGGGCTTTGTCATTTGCCTTTATCCATCTGTCATAAACATCCCGAACTATTCGGTTTGCATTTGAGCTGGGGTTTGGAGGACACTCCTCAGTTAAAACAAACTTTAAATCATCAATGACCAGTATTGTGTTTAGGTTTGATTTCTAAGTTGTGTAATTGTCGCCGTTTAATTTCTCAGAAGCGAGTAATTGTACTATTGAGTTTGTCATGCTGTGATATAAAGAAAATTCTATTAGTGTTTTGACTTAATCCTGTTTAATCCAATCAGTTTTAGCAAATGTAATAATGTACCCAAATCATTATTAATTTGCAACGATACTTTAGTGAGTTAGAGCAACTGCTACCGAGGGGCAGTCAATCACTCATTCACTAAAACACTAATCCCAGAATAACTCTTGTTCCTATAGTATTCTTAGTTATCGCTGTTTTTGTCAAGAATATACCAACTCTTAGTATTTCTTCGTAAGTGTGACCCGCCATTTTCAAACCTCATAGATCGGTCCCGTCAATGCTATCGAATGAAAAAGCCAAGGTTGGGAACGGACCTAAGAAATCCTATCCATTTCTGGAGTTTGCGTTGTTTCGACTCCCATGTTACGATCCTTCGAATGGGTAGTTGCTCTAGGGCAACATGCAGGTGGAACATGGGAATCTCACGGTGCAACCTAGTGGTGGAGACCATAGGACGTATTTGATATACTTCCTTCTCCCACTTACTATAAATACTTTCTCTATTCACCTTGTTATTGACTCATGCAAATACCTTCCGAATGGAGGACGCTCCCAGGGCGACACGAGGCCGAGCATGAATCTCACTGTGTGAATTTTACAGAGAGCGTGAAGAGAAAACGATGTATCTTATACACCTTTTTCCTCCCACTAAGTATTTTAGATGGTTGGGTATACTCATTACTTAAGTATATTCCGGCTAATTAAATATAACTTAAGTCTAGGTGATTTTTCTAAATCTTACATCACTTAAGCATGCTCATAAAACTGGGCTAACTAAGCTCAAGTACTGGTCCGATCTCCAGGTAGTAGGTGTTCCGTAAACCGTCAACTTAAGTACCTTCAGCCTTAGACAAGATCGTGCCAGGTGAGCTTTCTCGTAACCGCAATTTTATAAGACATCGACCCCTTTTAACTGTTAAAATTGATCGTGCTCGGTTCTTAACCCTTAGTGAGCATGCACTTATCTTTATTATAGATTTTAACGTCTACCTCATTTTATGACGTTGAAAATAACCTATAACATGCTTTATATAACAATTTATATAATCATCCATTCCATGCAATAATATAACAATTTATATCTATCACTCATGGAACCCTAAGACATGCATACTATACATTATAACACTTATAACATACTTGGAATGCATGAAACATGCTTAGCCTATGGTGGGATTTTAAATCTATATGACATACTTTATGCATATACATTTTCTATTTAATTAAAACATACATTCATAATGCATAATTAATTAAACACACTAAAGTGGGTTGGTTTTGGCATTTTAAAGCAAGCAATTAACTAAATTATTACATTAATAACTAAAAATAACTTGAGCCGCTCCCGACGATCACGAACTGGACCAACCAACCCTTAAAAACGTTCAATCGGTCCCCAACGACAGAAAAAACACCCGAACCGCCTCTTCCATCCTCTTCGGTTCAGCTTGCTTATCTCTTCCATTTTCGATCAATTACAACCTAAAGTGGACTCTAATGACTTTATAAAAATTACAGACCTTTCTTCATTTATTAAAGCCCATACACCTTAGGCTTATTACAATAATTGTATCAAATGGAAGCATAAAAAAAATGCCAAAACCAAAACCATCCACTTTAGCAACCACAAATTTCATGCATGAAATGGTACCCACCATGATCAAATTAATGTAAATAAAGTGCCTAAAACTTGCTCTGATACCAATTGATGGTGTTAATATAACACATGCGGAAGCAATTTGGATCTTAGGCACTTTTAGAACATCAATTATTGTAAATGACTAGCATGTTCATAAGTATTAAAACTTAATGAGTTTAAATACTAACCTTTTGTAGTTCAAACTCCTTTTGCCTCACGAACCGATTTCGAACCACCACTAGTGTCTTCTCCACTATTCTCCGGCCTTAGAACGGGATTGTGGAATCCGGTGAGTGACTAAACTTGGGAGGGATTTTGTATACGTGAAAGAGAGTGCTTGTGAGAGGTTTTTCATCAAGATGAAGAATCCCTTCCAAGTATCATGATCACTCTATTTAAAGAGTCAAGTTTGCATGTTCATGCAAACTTGAGATCACCAAATCTTGACACTTAAAATTCCACTCAAATGTTTGAGATTATGTGGCAAGCATGCATGTTTGAGTTAACCAAATTTTGACACTCAAAATTCCACTCAAACTTGTGGGGTTTATTTGGCAAACATGCAAGTTTGGTTAAACCAAATTTTGACACCTCAAAATTCCACTAACATGATTTTTCCATTAGATGAAAGTCAACATTTTGACTTTCTTCATTTTAATTAGATGAAAGTCAACATTTTGACTTTCTTCATTTTAATTCAACAATTAATTTGAATAATGAATTTCAAATTAAAGTAACATTAAATAATTAATTAAACTATTTAATTAATATTTAATATTAATTCAAATGCCAATCCCAGTCAATTCCGACACATAATTGATTAAGATATTTAAATCTTATTTAAATATCTCAGATTCTCTCTTTTCGTTTATTTCGTAAATAAAATAAAATTGCGGTTAAATATATCGTATATATGTAACGCATATTCCCTAATTTGAATTCGAACACTTCGAACTCACTCGTCACACTGTTCTATGGTTTAGTCCGATATGAGCTAGCAGAGGGACCTAATGGACCTATAGATCATGGGCTCCAACGATTCAAGATTAACCGATTAAACTCATTAACCTGGTTAACCAACATTCGTTAACTACTAGGACACTCCACTATAGCCTAGTAGTTGCACTCCCCTCACTATAGATATATTTCTGTCCATTTGATATAACCATGATTAGTAAGTCGATCCTTCACAGGTTGTTCGTAACTAGAGCTGGGTCAATTTACCGTTTTACCCCTAAAGTTACTTCTTGTTCCTTATGTCTCACTGATCCTCTAATGAACAATTGGTTTGTGGTCCAACCAGTAAACCGAATCCCTCTCAGGTTAATGAACCAGGTTGTTAACCAACATTCGTTAACTACTACGACACTCCACTGAACCAGGTTGTTGACATCTTCACGAAAAGTGTTTCTCAACTTTTTTGAATTTTTCAGATCCAAGCTTCACGTTCGTTCAAATCCGACGCTCAGCTTGCGGTGGGGTGTTAAGGATATTTAGTAATAAATTATAATTTACCATATATATTATATTCGATATTTTATTATAAGGCAAATATCTGATATTTGTCTTATTACTATAGGTATCTTTCCATTTATTGTTATTTCCATTTATTACTTGTAATTTATTTGATTATAAATAAGATAACTTTCGTGATTAATCAAACATTCTCAATACTATATTTAAACTATTTACTTTTATTGTTTTTATATAATGGACAAGTTCAAGTTTGTGCTCGAGTTTGTCTTCTTGAAGTTTGTGCTCAAGTTTGTTAAGAAGATGAACTACTTGCTCTTTTACAAAAACTAAATTTTTAGATATTTTGTTGAATGATTATATATTGTGAAGGTAGATAATTTAATTATATGTAGGTAACCTTGGAATTGATTCATTACATATCCTTTACATATTTATAGGTGATAATATGAATGCAAAAGATGGTTTGATACTTTTAAACTAAAAGTTGATGGGTGGTAATTGTTTTAACCTTTTAGGTGATAACATCCCAACCTTAAACTCAATGGATTCTTGAATTCATTGCACAACTAAAAGTTGATAGGTGATCAAAATTTTAACTTTTAGGTCATAGTCCATGGAAATAGGTAATTGATTCACAACTAAAAAAAATTTTGATTTTTTGATTTTTTGATTTTTTGATTTTTTGATTTTTTGATTTTTTGATTTTTTGATTTAATTTTTTTTTTTTTTTTGGAACCACTCGAACCCAATGGAAGAGTAGAGGGTTGGGTTGTGAAATTTTTTTTGGTTGGGTTGGGTTACCAATCTGACCAACCCGAATTTTTGGGTTGGTCCAAAAAAATCTCTGAACCCAACTCGAACCAGGTACACCCCTAATCTCTAAGATGATCATTCACTGGGAATATACATCACTCCTATCGCGCTCCTGAAAGTCTAAAAACTTGAACTTAGTCTCTAAAAATTGCAACCAAAAACCTTGTAGTTATGATCTTCATACTCGTCTCTCAAAATTGTTGAATCTTATTTCTTGAAATGCGAACATTTCCAAAACTCCTTAGGGTTAATAGTCTGCTCATGGGGTGCTTAATTTCTCTGGTGATCGTCATTGCTCAAGTGAATTGTTTTGTCTATACCTACTATGTAATTTGCATCGGATATACTTAACTTACAAGTTATGGACACGAGAGGTTTGGTTGTAGGTACATTTTAATTTGGTCCCGAATCTTAAGGCATTTTATACCCAAATCTATGAGTTGACATCTCGCTCTCTACGACGCCAACTCTCTATCTTCTTAAGGCCAGTCTCTTAATTATGTCTAGTAAGAATGTTTGATTAATTCACCACACCTACATGGTGTGAAAGTTATCTTATTTATAATAAAAAAAAATTAGAAGGATATGAAAATAGTAATAAATGGAAATAACAATAAATGGAAAGATACCTAGGGTAATAAGGCAAATATTAGATAATAAAATATCAAATATAATATATATGGTAAACTATAATTTATTACTAAATATCCTTAACACCCCACCGCAAGTTGAGCGTTGGATTTGAACGAACGTGAAGCTTGGATCTGAAAAATTCAAAGAGGTTGAAAAATACTTTTCGTGAAGATGTCAACAACCTGGTTCAGAGGAGATGTAGAGAAACACTTTCTTGGCCATCGAAAATTGCAGAGGGATCGCTGTTCAGCGGCAATGCTGCTTTGGCTTCGACGAGAATATGTCTAACCCATGAAGAGGGATTGTCGCTTAGCGACGATGCTGCCTTGGCTCTGGTGAGAATATGTCTAACCCCAAGAAGTAGAAGGGGAAAGCTAGAGCAAGGGACAAAGACAATGTTGAAGCCGAAAGAGTCGACACATTGCGCGAAAGAGCCAATTTTGGCGAGAAGGGCAGCTGGAAGAGTCGCTACATTGGGCGAATGAGCCAATTTTGGTAAGAAGGGCGGCGACAACTTGGTTGGCGAAGAGGCCAGTGCGGCACCCAGATTCCAAAGGTAAATCTCTGCAAAAGGTTGATGGGCTTGTCGAGATTCTGTATATTTCTAAAGAGAACACTGATGAAGATCCTGAGATCAGGGTTTCTGTGAAGGATGAAGGGTTGATTGGGAAGAAAATGGGAGAGACTATATTGGATGAGGGAAAATTGATTGTGTTGGAAAAGGTGAGGTTGTATGTACAAAGTATGACGAAGGATGATTTTGAGGTCAAAAGGGTGGAGCCGAAGAGTAATCAATCGGCTCTACATGTGGCAGCCATGACGACTGCCCCTGCGGCATCAAAGGCAGCAGTGGTGGTGGAGAAGAACCGTAGAAGATTTCAAAAGCCATTAAAAAGAAAGGATCAAACCAAAATGGCTCTGATACCATAAGAATGTTTGATTAATCCACCACACCTAAATGGTGTAAAAGTTATCTTATTTATAATCAAATAAATTACAACGATATGGAAATAGTAATAATGAAAAGATACCTCTGGTAATAAGGCAAATATTATATATTTGCTTTATAATAAAATATCAAATATAATATATATGGTAAACTATAATTTATTACTAAATATCCTTAACATCTACACACTATAATTCAGCAACCTCATCTTGTAGGGTTAACATTCATTCTTTAACGTCCTATGACGTTATCATAACTAAATATTTGAGTTATGCAGCCTAAATCATACTTCAAGTTCATACATGTCTTGTAACCTTTCATATACTACTTTATCGGTCTATACTACATACTTGGTCACGACCGGGCATGTCTTCAAACGGAATCACAAGAGGTGTAGACTCTCTACCTAGACCAATCTATATGACCTAAAATCCAACTACTTTGGTACCAGCTTGTCATGATTCAATTTTGGGGGGACTATAACTAAAAAGACAAAGGCGAAGGCAAATAAAATACGGTAAAATTTTGGCAATTTAAAATGAACAATATCATAATTAAAAAAATAATTGATATCTAAAACAAGCGATGTTGTTCAAGTTTATTACAAATGAGGAATGAGTTCCCGATACAATTTCNAAAAAAAAAAAAAAAAAAAAAAAAAAAAAAAAAAAAAAAAAATACACACATAGGGTTGACACCCTAAAACAACCCTTGACTGCGTAGTTCTTGAACACATAGTCACCTACGCCAGTGGTCAACAGTCACCTAAAAAAATAAATAAAGAGTAGGGTGAGTATAAAAATACTCAATAAACAACCTACTTGTAGGCTCTCATCAATTCCTGGTAAGTTACCACAATATTTTCTAGGCTCAAAATTCGGGCCTATCTCTATAGCTATTTGAGTCTTAGGAGAGACCTTTAAAGTTCTCAGCAGTTCTTTTGGTCTAATTCTTACCCCTTAGGGTATGTGTAGGTTGCTAAACCTTTTTGTATTTCAACTCAGGTGGTTTGTTTTACCTTGGCAATGAATGATTGATATCTTGGGTTGAGGTATGACCTTATCATATCCTATGAGATTGTATGACGCCTCTTTCTGAACATCGCTATGTAAAGTTAGCTACGACTCTTCCATAGGAACCACCATAGGGTCAAAATTAAATGAGGGAGTGGCCTCTTGTGCCAGCCAGCTACTAATCTACTTATGTGGTCCCTCATCCCCTCTTAAGGTGAGTTTACAGGATAGTGATCCTGTTCAAGGAGTCCGTGACTATCTCCACATATGATAATGACTCTTCTCTCCAACAATACTGCCTATATAGTTTCTCGTCCCCTCTCAAAATGGTTTTACGAAATTACTGTCTAGGCTATCAACCCATCTTTACAAACAATAGCAACTTCTCATACCGCCATAACGCACCATCCTATTTGACCTTAGTTGAGCTCGACAGTATAAGGGCACTACTAGATCTGACCTAGGTCCTCAAATAGTACTACTGAGGTATCAGAGAGAAATAGGAGGCAGTTGAGCTCTAATGATATCGTTCACTCTGCTAATAACTTTGTAAGCCTTCTTTAGTTTCCTTGAGTGTCGTGGAGGTTTACTTAATTCTTAGGACATCTAGGTGATTTAAATCTCGAACTCACATGTTCAAGACACTCGGGACTAGCTTCTCGGGTCTAATCTAATTTCTATGAGCACTTTGGCCTCAACTACTCATCGTCGCTCATGGTCATAGGGTGAAATTGATCTAGCTCTAGTGCCCAATACTTAGCTTAGTACATTCGTGGATGTTTTGTTAGGGAGATAATCCTATCAATAACCTAAAGCACGAAAAAAAAATTATTAAACATTCATGTAAGCTCAACAAGGAGATAATGTCCCTCAATCACCTCAAACACAAATCATAATGTCTCATCCTCCTAACACAATGGAAAATATTTAAAATAGCATTCATCTCAAAGTCCCATCCTACGAGCATTTTAGTAATTTTCTACATCATACATAACATTCTCATCCAAAATTCTCTTCATGGTGTCCTAATCATGTAGATTTTAACAACCTAAGGCAAGATATACTCGTATGCTACCATGTCCTAACAATCCCTACAAGTATTATTTGAAGAAATTCTAAATGACTACTTACTTGAATGATATTTGCATTCCTGAGTTTGCCTTTTCGCTTTCTGAGAGCTGTGAAATTTCTCTGCTAGGTCCCAACTCAAGTTAGAATAAGGTTAGTATGGAAATCAAAATGAAAAACGAGATGAAAGAAAGTCAAAATGGGCCAAAAACTATCCACAGAAAATTCAGATTAACTTGTTGATCAAATATCTCTTGAGATTCAAATCACTNAAAAAAAAAAAAAAAAAAAAAAAAAAAAAAAAAAAAAAAAAAAAAAAAAAAAAAAAAAAAAAAAAAAAAAAAAAAAACTTAGTTATTGGCTAAAGGAAAGCATAAATGCTCTTTTTACTCCATTTTTCAAGTCTCTTTACAAAGATAATACATAACTTTATATAGCCTCAACATTAGAACCCTTAACCTTACGTGAGACATCCCAAAAGTTGTAACTTTCATATTTTATGACCGTAATTAACTACTATGAATACTTTGATGGTCATATAATTAGTCACTATGTAAATAAGCCTTAAAATACATTAAGAAAACACAACTCTAAATTATCATACACCCAAAATTTGCAACCATCTAGGAATAAATGAATCTTGATTCTTTTTTAATATAACATTAATTGCAAGATTTTGTGATAATTTAAACAACATTTTCTTCACGTTTTCTTAAAGTTTATATTACATTATTGATGTCTTAGTTCATATGAGATGTGCTTAGATGTGCTCATCATACATGGTAAGTCATTTAACTTAAATGATATAAACGTAATTGGTTAGAGTGCATGTCTCACAAAGATGTATAAGAATATCATGACATATAGAGGGCTATGATTACAAGATATTCATGCTTCATTCAATTCATCTAACCTAACCGTAGACGTTCTAACAATAAGTCCACTTATTAGTTTTGGCTAAGTCGATATCACTAAATTTTTGTTAACTAGTCGTAGCCTAATTCCGCCCGTTGATGTCCCTATTCATGGAACTAGTTTCACCTAATCTTCCTAAATCAATTCTAAACAACCATAAATATTCCTAATTGATCCATAAATATTCCTAATTGATCTAAACAATCGTCATAGTGTCCTCAATTACGTCAAAACAGCTTATAGACAGAACCAAATTAACGTTGACCAATTTTTTTAAAAAAAAATTACTTTGATAGTTGCCAATGATCGTATCCAATCCTTTATGTGAGTATTTGTGAGTAGGATTATCTTATATAATGAGTTTGTATAAAAACTGAATCACAAATCTCTTTTTATAAATATGTTAATCGAGATAAACTAATATTTCAAGAGGATGATCCTCTACAACCCGATTTTAATCTTGAGTGAATTATGAACTTTTATTTGTGAGAGATTGTTCTTTGANAAAAAAAAAAAAAAAAAAAAAAAATTAAAAAAAAAAAAAAAAAAAAGTGCTACGAAAATAAGTTTCACGAGATTGAATTATCTCTTCCCATGTAAGAAAGGTAGATGAATATTTTTCGTTTAAATGTTAATTTTGAGACTTGAACAATAGAACTCTACCCTCTTATCTTATGACTAGAGACAAGTTTATAACTAATTATAAATAAATTATTCATTAGATAATTAGTGGAGCTTAAAGTGCAAGATATAATATTATCACCGTAAAACGAATTTTTACCAAATTGTCATTATGAACAACTCTTCAAAGATTGATGTTCACATAGTGCTCATACCCACGAATACAACTTGTCCAATAGTGCATAAGAGTGCAATTTTAGATCTAAAATAGAGTGATTTTGAGTTAATGAAGCAAGATTAATTTATTAAAAAGTTTAATAAATTAATTAGGTATCATTTGAGGTTAGATAGGTCATAAACTCTCATTTTCTAGCTCATAGTAACACTAAAATGATGCAGTTGAATTTTTTTTATATGTTCGAATTAATATTTAATATATTAAATGAGAAAAGTATATATTTATTTTATTTGATAGATTGAGAATAATATATGATGTATTTATAATATACAACAAACATAATAGATTAATATATGTTATTGGAGATTTTAGAAATTTGAATACAATGCAAAATATATATAAACGTTACATCTTTATCAAACTATATGAGAAAAAAAAAATTAAAACCATATCAACTAAATTCTAATATTATCTAAACATGAACCAAACTTACAATTATTATATATTACAATATATTAAATATTATAAATCGGAAAGAACATTTTAAGAAATTTAAGCTAAATTCAACTAACTGAAAGAAGTAAAAACTCCCCCCACATACTTTCTTCATATTTCTTAAAGTTAACCTTTATTATTATTTTAATTTAATTTTAAATAAACGATCGTGGAGACATTAGCACCAACCCTGTATGGGATTGGAACAAACAGACTGTTGAGCCTTACAAATTGGTAGTAAGGATCAATTATTTTGAAGTGGTCTTTATGATCTAATTTGCTATAAACTCCCATACGTAATTTTGATATCCTCAAGTTACATTCCCAAATATACAATCCATTTGAGGATGATTTATATCATTCCAAAACTCATCTAAACCTCTTCTCATGGTCTCCTTTTTGGAAAAATAAAATCATATTACTCAAAGGTAAGTAAATGAGTAGGAGGAGAAATAGATGATTACTGATTTGGGCCAATAAGAGCATCAGTAGACCAAAATAAAGAATGCAATCAGTGCATCATCATAAAATATAAATTTATAATTAGTCCATTAAAATGAAAAGAAAAGAAAAAAAGAAAACAAACAAACAAACAAACAAACACTAGCAATATCAGATTGCAAAATCGGAGCCTGCTCATTCTTCTGCAGCACTGGCAGCACTCAAATCCACACTCAGGTCAACAACCTGAAAGTGAAAACAAAACCATTGTTCACTAACTTCTCTTTCAATTTATTTCATGCTCTGACTATGAAGAACCCCTTGCTTTTAAAGCAAAGTCTTATTTTTACTTCATGATATAATATGCATCAGCTGATGGGTCCATTTAAAACAAATCCAACCATGGATTATTACTACAGCTACTAACATGATATATATACCGTTTGAATCGCTATATGCTTCTTCTATATGACAAAAATGTTTGAATTTAAAGTTATATGAGAGTTGGGAAAAATGATACTCACCTTTCCCGTTATCAATGTATACATGTTGAGCACATCAGTGACAGTTGACTCGAAATGTGTTGTAGCATCGTAGCTCTGTTGCAAGTGAGCAGTGAAATGAATTAGTTTATTACACACAACACACACACACGCGGAGGCATAGGGGCTGGAGAAAAAGCTTTCAACGTGAACTCACCATGGATATAAAGCAATTGTCCCGAGATGATTCATTGGCTGGCTCGTATCTATCGTATGTATCAAAAAATATCTCATCAACAGCTCCCAGCAGGTCAATTCCCGGCTTTAGTTCTGCCTTGGGATTATCAGTCTCAGCTTCTGTGGTAACAAAAGCAATAAATTTGCCTCTTGGAGCAACATTGTGAGAGTAAGAGCAACAGAAAACATACCTGTCAAACACATCAAGAATTAGAAAACTATATTTTGAGAGATGGGAGATAATAGGGACCAAAATACAACGGATTCCAATAGCATCATCACTCAGAATTATAATCATATTTCCACAGTTCTACTTGATGATCAAAGGGTTGTTTTTTCTTTCATTTTCAATTTAGTCCATGTATTTTTAATAAATCTTCAAATTAACCATTATTGATAATTTGATAATTTGAAGTTAATTTTTATTGAAATTGGTCAAATAAAAGTAATAATTTCTATTCAAGGAAAGACACAATGGAACAAATCCTGTATTACAAGGACCAAAATAGTATTTTAACCTTCTACTTTTTTTTTTTTTTTTTTCCTGATCAGCTATAGAAGGGTGAACTACACATAACAAAACACTTCAAATGAAAAACCACTAGTCAAGCACAATTGAACTAACCGGGTATCCCAATTACACGATGATACAATCTACAATGTGGCAATAAGTTATACCTCATCCAACAAACTGATATATGCGAACTACAACCAAGACTTCTAATTCTTTAAAAATATTTTATAACGAGACACAAACCCTATATAACCCACAAAATAATTGTATAGAAACTTGTCAATAAATGGAAAAATGAATGTTTGTTATTATGTAATAAATCTTCAAATCTTCCTTTGATCTCATTAGGTGAGAAATAGCCAATAGCAGCCAGTGGGTCAATAATAATATAATGGAAGAGCCAAAAGTGGAGAACTAATCATGGGGAGTTTTCTGAAATTTTGTCAAAGATATCTAAATACATGTGAAAACTAACATATTTGTAAAAAATGGAAACAAAAAAACAATCTCCAATACAGATACAATAGACATAAAAAAGACTAAAATGCCTGCATTTTCCTAAAACCACCCAACATAGTTTCAGAACATCAGTTGAATGTATGAAAAGTACAAGCGATCTTTAGAAAGTACTATACAAAAGTACACCCAACATAGTTTCAGAACATCAGAGAAAAAGGCAGAGTGTAATTTCTGTTACTCTTTAGAAAGTACTATACAAAAACTTACATGTCCGATCTGCGACCCAACTGCTTCTGCGGTAAAATAATTTGCACTGAATGGGAATCACTGGTGTTTGGAATTGGGTGGCTCATTATAGCCATGGCCCTAGCAACCTTACCGATCTTCCTGACCTGTTTGAAGATGCACAATATCACATTAGTTCTTCGGACTTCATAATAAAAACCAATATAAACCAAGACATCTCAATCATGCAATATGAACTTCAGGGAAGATGTGAAAAAACTGTTCAAATTACCATAGGATAAACTCAAGTTACAATTCATGTCATATTAAAGAAGAATCAAGCTTCATTTATTCTTGGAAGGTTACAAAATATTGGGTAGATAATAATTTAGAGTTATGGTGTTTCATTAATGTATTTTAACACTTTTTATTTACTTTTAAGGTTACATTTAAAACGTGGCTGATTATGGTCATAATCTATGAAAGTTACCATTCTTGAAATGCCTCAGGGAAGGTCAATGGTTTTCATTTTGAGACTATATAAACATGTATTTTATCTTTGTAAAGTAGACTTTGAAAATGTAGTTAGTGCTTTCTGCTAAGGGCTAAATTTCTTTGCAATTCTATATAGTTTAAGTTACATGCTTAGAATCATTCAAGCTTGACTTGATCAATCTTACCTGTGGAGTGATACAAATCTCAAACATGTGTTCTTCCCTTGAGATATTCAATTAACTAGGTAATCTAGATCTTACTTTCCCTTGGAGTGATTCCTTATCGTTTTGGGGTTCTTGGATGTTTAGATCTAAAGGTCTTATTTTTCAATAAGATTGGTTAGATCAAATTCTCGAGGGTTATAATCATTTGGGAAGAAATCATATTGATTTGGGAGTTTTAGCATTTGTCATCTAGAAGTTTGCATATCCAGGAGGGTTTATGAGGATTCCTAGATCCAATTGGCTAGAGTTATCATATCACTTCATTAAGATTGGTATGGTTTAGAGATATCAACATGGTTGTCCTTGAGGGTTGAGGCTATTATATAATGACATGGATAAAGTGACCATAAATACAAGGGCTCTATTTACTGATCAACCAAGTCTGACAAAAACAATAATAAATAATCCGACAAGGAAAGAAGAGAGGCTCATGGTATAGATGGTTTGAATATGCAGAACCAAGCTCAAAATCAGATGAGTCCAGATAAGCAATAATGATTTGGAAAGAGCATGAAAGCCCTTACCTTGTCGGGCAAGTAGGAAGGATCGCAGACAACCTTTTTGCACCTGGCAGTTTCACCTTCTGATGTGACACCAACAACTTTTCCTTCATCATCAAATTCAACCTAGCATTCAAAGATCAAAGCCACTTTACCTTAAAGAGAGATGAAGATGTTTCTGAAATGTTTTGCCAAAGAAAACTTAAAAAAGAATATGAAAAAATTGTAAGAACAATGAAGTGATATGAAGTAAAAGAAAATGTAATCAAATATGAAAACAGATAGTAAAATTTAAATTGTACCTTGCACTCAGGTTTATTTAGCATATATGTTCCACCGTAGACAGCACTAAGGCGGGCAAATGCCTGCAGGAAGAGAGAATAAACAAAGTAAGTAACACATACATAAGACAGATATAAAAAAGAGAACTGAAGTTGTTGCTAATATATTCTTTCTCTAGAGTAAGTAGAGGGAAAAAAAGAGCGGAAAGAGACCTGCGGAAGCTCCCCTAATCCATATAGAGGATAGATGTACGGAGACCCTCCTTGAAAACGAGCCATAGACTCCGCATATAGCTATCTCACAAACAAAAGAAAAAAAAGGGAGAAAATAGATATTTAATGCACAGGAAACATGGCATGAAGAAGAAAGTACATTAGCAACTCTTGATGGCTGTCACCTTCATTCTCTTTACTGTATCTAATGCAGGCAGATTAAGGTAGCTATCATCTCTATGAAGTGCCAATGCATGACCAATGAAGTCAACAGTGTTGTCATCAAGCCCATATTTTCTGTTAACCAAAACAATTTTATTTAAGCATATTAATTTGTACAAAATAATAATAAGGGACTTAACTATATTGAAAAAATACAGAAAGACATCCAGATATAATATGAACAAGAAGAGCAGTGGGGACACTATAAAGGCAACACGTTAAACACAATAGTATAAAATAACTATCCACTTATGATATAGAAGCGGAAATTTAGCTGAATAACAATTATGTGCCTAAAAAATTAGTATTCTTATTATTTACTAGTCTAGATAATTAATTATTTTTTTCCTATAAAAAAAATCATGAATTATTTTAGAAAACAATGTTCTGATAAATAATTTGATAGAAAATAGTTAATATATCTATTTATCTATCTACCTATCTATCTATCTATCTATCTATCTATCTATCTATCTATCTATCTATCTATCTATCTATATATATATATATATATATACATATATTTTTTTTTTTTTTCTTGAAGAAATCAGAGTTGGGCTGGGTTGAAGAATATATCTCGTCTCCACTCCATCTTTGAAAAAAATCGAGGAAATCTTTCTCCTTGTCCAAATCCAACCTATTTGAAATGAGGATTCCCAACCCTGTTCATGCCAAAGCTCCCTTCGGGACCAAACTCTAGGATTTCTGTCACCCCCATATTCAGTTAACCTATGACACCATTCGTTTGTCCACCTTCTCTAAAGAGAAGCTTTTGAACCTGCTTAAGCTCATCAAGTGTTTTGAGGTGGCTTTTGGTTTGAATGTCAACCTCCATAAAACAAAGCTTTTGGGAGTTAATTGCAATGAATATCTGATTGAAGAAAGTACCAACCTCTTGAATTGTGCAATCAATTCTTGGCCTAACGTACATTGGGCTACCATTGGATGGCAATCCTAAACTTTCTGTCTTTTGGAAAATGTTCCAAGTAGCTTCAAGGTAGAGCTCTTTTCTTTTCTTTTCTTTTCTTTTTTCCTCCAAACATGAGCCCCTTACTTTGATCCAAGTACTGCTCAAAAGCCTCGTTTACCTATCACTTGTCTCCTCTCAAGATGCCATGCCTTTGAAAACATTTGTGGAATTTTTCTGGGAAGGTAACAACAATAGGGTTTGTCTCATCTTGCCAACCAGCAAAAAGTCTATTGCCCGCTCCTTTCTGGTGGTTTACAGATAGGATATTCTTCTAAAAATACTTGGTCTTGCATCTAAGGATACTTGCCATTCTTTTTCGACTTTGAAAAAAGTCCTCTTTGAAGAAATGACACTCTGGCTAAAATTTTGCACCTCCCATATAGATTGGTGGTCCAATGAGAATACTGTTAAACTTTCTAAGGCCCTTGGCGGAAAAGCTGTGATTCTAAAGCTCTCATTATGCTACAATTTCCTATAAAGTTGGGATGGCCTCGATTACAACTTCTAGGAGAAAATTTGGCTGGAAACTACCTCTTGTGTACTGCCTTCGTATTCTCCAACGTGTATATCTTCTCTACCAACTCTTTCAAGACCGTAGCCCAGGTTTGGAATAAGAATTTCAAGATTAAGAAAGAATTTGAAAGATGAAGAATTTCAAGATTGGCTCTTTCATGGATTATACATGGAATTGAAGTTGTCTTTTACCAACCTTAATGACTCCAGGTTTTCGCCCTTGACCCCTTAGGTTCCTTCACTTGTAGCTCCCTCCTTCAAGATTTGAACACTCCTAAAAAGGCTCAAAACTTTATTCTTTCCACCATGGTTCCAAAGGACAGACATCTTAAAAAGGTCAAAGTTTTCATCTCAAGTTCTATTAGAGCATCAATAATCAGGACAAGGTCCAAAGGAGAATTTCTTTAATGTCTCTCTCTCCAAAGCCCATGCATTCTTCGTAAAAAGGAAGCGGAATCTCAAGTCCATGTTTACATTCAATGTCGACAAGTAACCTCTTCCTTCAAGATTTGAAATCTCCTAAAAAGGTTCAAAACTTTATTCTTTCCACCATGGTTCCAAAGGACAAACATCTTAAAAAGGTCAAAGTTTTCATCTCAAGTTCTATTAGAGCATCAATAATCAGGACAAGGTCCAAAGGAGAATTTCTTTAATGTCTCTCTCTCCAAAGCCCATGCATTCTTCGTAAAAAGGAAGCGGAATCTCAAGTCCATGTTTACATTCAATGTCGACAAGTAACCTCTTCCTTCAAGATTTGAAATCTCCTAAAAAGGTTCAAAACTTTATTCTTTCCACCATGGTTCCAAAGGACAAACATCTTAAAAGGGTCAAAGTTTTCATCTCAAGTTCTATTAGAGCATCAATAATCAGGGCAAGGTCCAAAGGAGAATTTCTTTAATGTCTCTCTCTCCAAGCCCATGCATTCTTCGTAAAAAGGAAGCGGAATCTCAAGTCCATGTTTACATTCAATGTCGACAAGTAACCTCTTTCAGGAGCTTGCTTTTCTCCTTTCGCAAATGGTTTTCTACCTTAGACTATAAGGTAAAAGTCAATACTAATTTGCTCCTCACTTATCACCTTTTCAAGAAGGCAAATAAGCTTTGGCTAGCTTCTTATGGTGCAATTAGATAAAGAGAAATGCATCAAATTTTGTAGCCCTAGACAAAATCTGCTTTCCTTTCTTCATAATTTCGAACTTATTGTGGCTTCTTGGTCCTCCCTAAGCCAAGGGTAGAGGATTCAAAAATTCAATTAGTCATGGAAAAAAAATGATTTTTTTTTATTATTATTATTTTTTACAGCAAAACAATGCTCAATTAGCAAAATCCAAGCGAAGTGATATTATTTTTCACATTAAGATTAAGAATGATTCCATAATCTACCTACACAGACAATCCTCAAGATTGTGGAACATGGTCATATCCATGTCATAAGATGCCTAGAATTCAATTTTGATGAGGCCATTGTAGAGGTCATTGTAGGAAATCCCAAACAATCATTAAAATATCGTTAGTAAGAGTAACTTAAATGTTTCTGTTAGAAGTTCTTTTACTATAAGTTCAGAGTTGAGTAAAAAATATGACAAAGGATATGTATGGAAATTGAAGCATACGCAATCAATTCTTTTGTTGTCACTCTTGTCAAGTTCATTCCCTCATGCGTCTTAGGATTACTTTCATCATAGCCCTGAACATAGATGAAGAACTTGCGAACACGGCGCTTCTCAAATAAACCCATAAGTGGAGATTTGAGTGCTTCCATATCTGTAGCTGGAACTTTGTGAATCTATAAAAAGTCATTTGGCATCATGAAGGGTTTTTTATATAAGACTTGATTTTTAATCAAAGTTAAAAGATAAACAGTGTAGAAACTTTTAAACAAGGGAATAATGAAAACAGTAAATACCTTTCCCTTATTATACACATAGCTACCATCAACAGCTTTAAAAGACAAATACTTGGTAACATTTGTATGGATAAGGACACGCACAAGAGTTCCATTTGCCATCATAAACTAGCCAAAATAGAAACACATATGTATCAATATAAAATTGTAGACAACGAGAAAACAGGATCATTAGGAAATAGAAGTAACACAAATATATCACTTGACCAGTAGTTAATTTAAAGTTAGCAAGAAATTTGCAAAACAATATCAAAGTAGGGGAAGGAAGACCTTTGGAATCATGTCCACGTTATATTCCCTACTAGAACCCAGCTGGGCAGGTGGCTTGTCTTCTCCCTTCAACCTCTTCCAAAGCTGAAAATCAAATTAAGATAGAAAATACATAGTATGATTAAAGAAATAGCAAAAAAGTAAACTGGAGTTCACTAAAATGATGTGATTAGTCAGCAGAAAAGAGGACCTGAATGAGATTAAGTGATGAAGACTCCCCTCCATAATAGTCATTCCTATCCATGTGCAGAACCTAGTACATGAGAAAAGAATGCCAGAGCACTATACATCAGAATGAAACAAAAGCTTGGAGCAATACATAATCCATATGAACTGCTAGTCGCAAAAAACCAAGTCAGGTGTGTAGCATTACTTTGGACTTCATTGTAATAACCAGAAAATACAACACAATCCTAATAGCAGTGTATATACAAAACCTTCTCCATAATTCAAATAGAGAACAAAGCGCTGCATATACAAGCCTATGCATTCACTATGCCAAAAAGATCCCACAGCTCCACTTAACAGCCAAGAAATATGAAAACTGTACCTAGATCCTCACATGATAATGAAGAAGTTTGTACCAGAGCATGGAGTAATTAATATCGACAAGAAGACCCGGCCAGTTTCCTCACCTCATCAGCAATTCATTACTTTGCAACAAAATGGCCGACAAAATATGAAAATTATGGACATAAAATTGCATTACAGGNAAAAAAAAAAAAAAAAAAAAAAAAAAAAAAAAAAAAAAAAAGCAAATCGTGATATAATGATATCCGATTTCTTAAGTCGAGTGCGGAAAACAAAGATCCCTCTGATTTGAAAAGAAAACGATAGTGGATTAGAGGAATTCAAAGATACAAATAAAATTAAGATAAATGCAGGAAATGTGAAGAACTGGTAAGATCGATCACAATCAGAAAGAAATAGAAGATTCATCGAATCATTTAAAATTGAAGCAAGTGAATTATAGAGAAAAAAGCAGTGGAACAAAATGAATAAGCAAAAAGAACCTTGAGGCCATCAACGGAAAGAAGACCACTGAGGATGCACTCCTTGAGACCGGTTCCAAGCACAATAACGTCGTATTCTTCATCCATGGCGATTCCAGGTCTCGAAAACGAAGAAATAAAGAGCAATCCGGGGGAAATGAAAATAGATCTGCAATAAGATTTGATGAACGGCAATCTCCTTGTTCACCTTAGAGATTCCTAGAGGAGTCGATCGGCATGCAATGCAAAATTATTACTTCTTAAACTTCACACAAACACATCCACCTTTGCCTATTTTCATCATTTTCAGACTCCAACCTTTTTAATATATGTATATATATTTTTTTTTTCTTTTACAATTGCAATATAAAATATCTCATTATGTCTTTCCTTCAAAATTAATGACTATAATTAATTCACATGTATTTTTCACAAAATAAAAATAAAAATAATATATATATATATATATATATATATATTCGAATTCCTTTCCCTCTTGTAATGAAAACTATTGCATTAAAATAATTAAATTCTTAAAACGTAAATCTTTTTTGTTTTTTATAAGTTGGAGTTTAATTTTTTTGTTTTTTTAAAGTCTAATGTGTCTAGATTTGAACATGATAACCAATGGTATAAATCTTAAACTATTGATATATGTTCCAAGTTAGTTGTGTTAACATGGGAATTGAACCGACGTCCAATAACAGACAATTAATGATTTAACTTTTGATCGGTTCGATTTTTAGTTGAAATGTTTGTTTCAATCAAAACTCTAAATGTCCAATATCATCGACATCTACCAAATCTTCAAAAAAAAATCTGTAAAAAGTACCTACTTTAGAAACTTAGTCATGGTCACTAACAAACTCATAATCAACATTTATTCAACTCAAAACATCCCTAACCTTTAGATTAGGACACTAATATCTCTCATTTTATCCCGAAATTAAAATTAATGTTAACGAATTCATATTGAAATATAAATCCCTATAATTTTGGTCATTGGAGTAAGAGTTGAATATATTTAATTCATTTTGAAGCCAAACGAGATGACAAAGAACGTGGCGGCATTGGATGAGGTGACTCGGGAGTGACACGGGGACGTTACTTGAATGTAACAATGTTGTCTAAATTGGCTAAAAAATGGCAGACAAGATTTAATTTTCTTTTAATTTTTTTTTTTCTATTTGTATTTTAGTTTTTTATTTGCCCCATTAGGTTGTAATTTGATTTTGTAGGGATATTTTCAAAAAGAGTTTTAAAAAATTACGATAAAAGTGTGGTTCCCACCATTTTCTTCAAAGTTTAAAAAAATAGTTGTAAATGGTCCTTAAATTATTAGTAACTAACCGAAAATGACGTAATTATTAAGTTGTTTCACTGTCTTAATGTTATTTTTAAAATTTTAATGTTATTTTTAAAATTTTAAATGTGCTTTTTAGATATGATAATACTCTTAATAAAGAGTATTTAATTTAAAAAAAAAATTAAAAATATTAATGAAACTAATTTTTCAAATACTATTTTAAGAAAAATTTTAAAACAAACCATTGTTTTGAAAATGGTACAATCAACTTTCTAGATAAAATAAAAGTTTAGGGATATTTTATTAATTTAGTTTAGCCATTGATCAAGCACAAGTGACTTTAAGACCTTCCATAATCTCCCAGTTACATAACTAAAAATGGGCGAGGTATAAGACCTTAGTCATTTGGAGATCATTTAATCCATAAACCATCACTTAGGCATATAGAGCCACTATGGTTAATTTTTGCTTATCCTTTGTTCCGCCTCTGAACGAACTCCAATAACAACCAAACTTCATATATAGTCTTAACATGATACATTAGGCCCACTATTAAAATATCATGTCATTTAGAGATCATTTAGATCCTAAATCACTGTCACGTCACTCTAAAGGTATATTAGTCATTTACCAACTTAAACTTGGTTCGAGCCCCAAACATGATCCAATGAGTTTAAAGCTTCATAAAAATTATGAATAAGGTCGTGTTCGCACGTGTGGGTCATTTGTAGAGAGGTACTATACATCCAATTTATCTCGGACTAGAAAGCCACCTAAGAGTATGAAATTAGAATAGTTGTATTTCATCTTATTTTGTAGTCGTAAGTTAGATTAGGGCAATGTTTTGTTTTCTAGTTTTTGGATGTTTTTAGATTCATTTAAGAATTTTATTTTTAACGTGCAAGTCCTTGGCATCATTTTTAAAATATTTTAAATGAATGTTTTTGTTGTTAACAGTTGTGTCATGCATGTAGTAGCGGCCTATTTCAAATAGGGCCGTTACATTTTACATCGGTCTCTAGTTTAGCCCATTAACATACTTCAATAACCATCAAATTTCATATATATCCTTATTATATCTTATTAAGCCTTCTACTAAAATTTTATGAGGAGCAGAGTCAGAAAGTGTCCAATTTTAATTTTAACTCTTGGTTCTTAGCTTAAACCTTCCACATTCCTTTAGTTCTTAGTTTCCTTAAGCTAATGGTTCAATTCCAAGTGATTCCTACATGTAAAAGTTGAGAAAATACCAAATTGATTACTTACTTGTTTGGTGATGTTTAGGACCCTTTCTTCTCAAGCTCCCGACATCGAAATCGCTCCAATTTTCTTACGTATAATCCAAAGAAAGCCTATTTTTTGGAACAAAAAAGAAACTCAAAGAACTGATCCAAAGATGTTATTTGTAATATTTTCTATGCTTAAAATTTGGGTCAAAATTCAAAATCTAGATTTCACACTTAATGGCTTCGACATTCCCCTACATCATCCCTTGCAACATGTTGAACACAACTCTCTATGAAAAACAAGACACACCGTAGAAAAACTACTGCATGCTTTATATTTCTTGGGATGAAAACTTAGGTAGGATGGATGGTTTTTATGATCATGAGAATCTATTCCTAAAATTTCTAAAAATATCTAAATCTTTTTAGTCAAATATTTAGATATCATTTTCTTAAAATAAATATATCGTACAATTATTGGGCTCATATAATTATTGGGCTTGACCCTATTAGGCTAGTGATGATATTTTAACACTCCTTCTTAGCACTAGTACTCATTGGGTGCACCATGTTGAGCTGACAACAAAAGCTCTAATGTTAGCCCTTTTGTAAACAAGTCTGCCACTTGGTCTTTTGTCTTGATTTTCTGCATCTCGATTTCTTACGTCAAGACTTTCTCTCTAATGAAATGGTAGTGCACCTCCACATGCTTTATTCTAGCATGAAACGCCGAGTTTTCTGCTAGGCAAATCGCATATTGGTTGTTGCAATAGAGTGGTATTGGATAGTCAATTTTCTAGTGCCAATCTTCTATCAAAAGTTTAAGTCATGTACTTTCCTGAGCTGCTCCAGCTACTGCTCTGTACTCTGCTTCTCTAATTGACAATGATACTATTGGTTGTCTTTTGCTATACCAATAAATTGTTTTCGAACAGAGCTTGAACACATATCTAGTGCTTGATCTTCCGGTATCATGATACCCTTTGACATATATCAAGATCTGTCGAGCCACATCCAAATGAAGCATCTTTGGATTTTGCATGTACTGACTCATGACTCCAACTGCATTTTTGATGGTGTTAATATAACACATGCGGAAGCAATTTGGATCTTAGGCACTTTTAGAACATCAATTGTAGTAAATAACTAGCATGTTCATAAGTATTAAAACTTAATGAGTTTAGAACTAACCTTTTGTAGTTCAAACTCCTTTTTCCTCACGAACCGGTTTCGAACCACCACTAGTGTCTTCTCCACTATCCTCTGGCCTTAGAACGAGATTGTGGAATCCGGTGAATGACTAAATTTGGGAGGGATTTTGTATATGTGAAGAGAGTGTTTGTGAGAGGTTTTTCACCAAGAAGAAGACCTTCCATGTACCATGATCACTCTATTTAAAGAGTCATGTTTGCATGTTCATGCAAATTTGAGATCACCAAATTTTGACACTCAAAATTCCACTCAAATGTTTGGGATTATGTGGCAAGGATGCATGTTTGAGTTAACCAAATTTTGACACTCAAAATTCCACTCAATCTTCAAACTTGTGGGGTTTATTTGACAAGCATACAAGTTTGGTTAAACCAAATTTTGACACCTCAAAATTCCACTAACATGGATTTTTCCATTAAATGAAGTAACATTTTGACTTTCTTCATTTTAATTCAACAATTAATTTGAAGAATGAATTTCAAATTAAAGTAACATTAAATGATTAATTAAACTATTTAATTAATATTTAATATTAATTCAAATGTCAATCCCAATCAATTCCGACACATAATTGATTAAGATATTTAAATCTTATTTAAATATCTCAGATTCTCTCTTTTCGTTTATTTCGTAAATAAAATAAAATTGCGGTTAAATATATCGTATATATGTAACGCATATTCCCTAATTTGAATTCGAACACTTCGAACTCACTCGTCACACTGTTCTATGGTTTAGTCCGATATGAGCTAGCAGAGGGACCTAATGGACCTATAGATCATGGGCTCCAACGATTCAAGATTAACCGATTAAACTCATTAACCTGGTTAACCAACATTCGTTAACTACTAGGACACTCCACTATAGCCTAGTAGTTGCACTCCCCTCACTATAGATATATTTCTGTCCATCTGATATAACCATGATTAGTAAGTCGATCCTTCACAGGTTGTTCGTAACTAGAGTTGGGTCAATTTACCGTTTTACCCCTGAAGTTACTTCTTGTTCCTTATGTCTCACTGATCCTCTAATGAACAATTGGTTTGTGGTCCAACCAGTAAACCGAATCCCTCTCAGGCCAATGAGAGGGTGGGGCCCCTTGTTCAAGACCTGGAGTCAGTGCTTAAGGGAACTACCTCTCTTCTATCCCTAAAAGTGGGTAGGAGTGAATTCCATCTTGCACCCCACGTCCCCAGCCATTCACCCAGTCTTACCCCTGAAATGGGAGGCCTATTGAGTCGGCGAACTAGAGCCACTCTCACCCATGCAAATCTAAGGATAATTCCGAATAAACAGGAGTTCATGGTTAGCTCAGGATTAAAACCGAGTTACCTAGGTTATCGAATGAAAAGAAAATCAGTCTCAACAGTAAACGACATTATAAAGTGAGAGTGGTTTTCTTCATGGTCCGATCTTATGCAATACTCATTGCATAGGACGCCCCCACTCACATGTCTCCACATGTACAATTTAGTGATCACATTGTTTATATCATATACAAAAGTGGGCCGCATCCATAGTGTCCCCAGAATAAGGTACTCAGCCTTATCCTTATACTATAGATCATTTTGACTATATACTTGAACTTGATTCACTCTTATGTCTCTACATATAGTTCAAGTAATCATACTATAGCCAGAGTGTTCTTAGTTTATTGGATTTAGATTAATGATCGTAAAGTTCATTTTATTCAATAACAATCTTTACTGAATAAATAACAATAATAACTTTATTGAAAATAGAATATGTTTTTGTTTACCAACTATGAGTTTTAGGACATAAAACCCAACAATTTTCAAATTTCTTCCGTTGGTCCATGTAGATCTCTATGTTTAACTCTCCATGCAAGCATTCTTCCCATGTAAGAAAGCATTCTTCATATTCATCTGCCATATTTTCCAATAAAGATCTACCACAAGTACTGAAGGAACTTGTACGATAGTGATCTTCACCACTAGGCCAAACGTTTCATCATAGTGTAGTCCATATTCTTGAGAGAACCATGAATCTACAGTCTGAGCTTTGTATCTTACGATTAATCCATCCAGGGTACACTTTATTTTATGAATCCACTTGTAAAAGATAGATTTAACATCTCCTGATCTTGGCACTAGTTCCCATGTGATTTTGCTCTAGGGCTATAATTTCTTCCTCCATCGCTTTCTACAAAGTCGAGTTTTGTGATACTTCTTCATATATCTATGACACATTAACTTCGTCTTTTACAATAGCTGCGTTGGCATACTCTGGATTTGGCTTTTGGATTATTTTTTACTGTCTAAGTTGTTGAGGTGCAATTTCCTTTTCACCAGGTTCGCTTGGTTGAGTCACTCCTTGCTCACCAACGTTAGTGTCACTTGGATATTCAGACACATCAACATTTGACTGAATGTGCGTAGTTTGCTCCCCCATCTTCTGTTGTAGAATTTCTTCAATTTACTCAAGGCCTAGTAACACTTCCTTCTCTAAGGGTCACCCCACTTCCATTCACCACTCTGACCGTCAATCATGTTGTTTGAGCATCTTGAATCAATGATCTAGTCATTGTCATTATCGATATGCTCTCCCATCATTGCCATGAGCGCTAGCTCGTCTTCTTTTATGACACATATTGCCTCTACATCCCATTCCTCCTCCATCTTCTTTTTGGATGTTGCCACATTGCTTTTAATAGAATTTTTCTTGGACCAACAATCCCTGGACATGTGGCTCTTTTTTCGGCCAGTGTAGCAAATACCTCAAAATCTCTTCACTTGAGAGTTATTGTTGTCGTTCTTCTGAGCACTCCTTGGTTGTGCAGTTCCTTGATGGCTTCTTCCTTTGTCACCATTTTCGTATCCACATTTGGTAGACGACTTATTGTTGCTCCGACTTTCATTTGTGTAGAGTGTTTCTTCTTCGCCCTTTAATGTGATTCCTCCCATTTGTTTAGTCATGATTTCTTCATTGGCTAACAAATTTTTAAACTCTACAAGTGATGGTTGAGCAGGCCATCTTTGTACAACAATAACGAAGCTTCTATGTTTTGGTCCAATTCATGGATAATGGTTCTCTTCATTCGATATTCTCCAATGGCAGACTTCGAAACTAGTTCAGTAATCTTCCGGCAGATCGACTTAACTTTGTGGAAGTATTAAGCAATTGTCATTTCACGTTGTGAAATTGACAACAACTTGTTCTCCAGAAGTTGTAGCCTCATATCGTTCTTCGTTGAGAGCAACATCACGAACGTGTCCCATGCTTCTTTCGGTGTCTTGTCATCCCAAATATGCTCTAACATCCTTCTCCGATTGTAGCCTTCAAGGCAAGCATTGCTTTGCCTGCTTTGATTCTCCATTTGTGCAAGACGTTGTTAGAATCCTTCTCTAGCGGCGTAGTTTCACTCTCGCCAACGATCTCCCAAAGGTCATATCCTTGTAAATAAGAGACACAAAGAAACTCAACTCACTAATAATCTCAAGAAATCGTTTTTAATGTGGAAGATCAGACAGAGCTGCAACCATAGAGCATACTAAGAATTTCAAGAGATCAGACAACTACACTAACCTCGCTCTAATACCAGATTTTTTAATACAACTCTCCGTGGGTAACACTCGCCCACTTTATTAAGACCAATCGAGAAGAGATTACAAGACACGCCGTACTATGTGATTTGTATTCCTTGGGATAAAAACCTAGGTAGGGTGGAGGGGTATTTATACCCGATGATAGAGAATCTATTCCTAAAATTTCCCATTTTTTTTTCTAAAATATTTAAATCTTTTTCCTAAAATATTTAAGAGGCACATATATTTATTCCTCAAATACTTAATCATTTTCAAATATAGGTATCTTTGTCCCTAAAATACCTAAATCATTTTACTAAATAAATATACAAGGTGCTCATACAATTATTGAGTTCGACCCTATTGGCTAGTGATGATATTTTAACTTGACATGATCTGTTACTTACTCCTTGCATATTAGTGTGATGATTACTCATATATACCAACACGGGTCCTTCTAGCATACTTTGTTTTACAAATATGCATCCTAAAAAAAATTTCCAAAAGGCCACCCAATATAGATTTGCTACAAGAAAAACATGCTTAATTTTAGAGTTTTTATGATTAAACCAAAGAAGAGAAAGATGCATCTTGTTAGTATAGCGTTGACTTTCAACTCTTTAAGCCTATTTTTAGTCATCCTAGTGAGAGCCCTTAGTAAGTGTGGAAACAATCTCGAGCCTCTTGAATAGGGTCAATTCGTCGGAAATCAATCTTAAGAGTGAGACGTGGAGCCACATAGCTAGACTAGTAGTTGACCGATACGCAGAGTTACTCCCCTGACAGTGTGCAATGTGGTTTGTGTTAAGGGTTGTCAACTAACCTTACACAAATGATTTTCATAATAGATAATGACATATGGTCCAAATAGTTATGATGAGGCCTCATCCGAGGATACCAGACATTCGTTGTGTGACTATGTAAGTGTATTAAGCATGAAAACAAAAAATTGGTTCACTCCAAGATGAGATTCGTTGTCCAGGAAATATGTGGTGCTAGAATCCAATGAAGGGTTTCTAGGCCATGACAAGGTCTGTGACACGTAAGAGAACAACTTGAAACGTTGGGTCCTTTCTAGAAGCTCAGATAGCTATATAGAATTAGACATTAACTTTCTAAAATTCAAAGAAAAGTCTATGGTAACTTATTAAAATAAGGACACGATGAGAGCGTACATGTAGGTTGATTACTAAATGTTTTTATACTCACCTCTTTTCACATTTTTTATTTTTATTTTATTTTATCTTTTTCTTTTTGGTCACGATCCAAGATTCAAATACTCGAAAATCAGGTCATTACACAATTAAAAAGTGAGTCATATCAACACTATTACCCGATCATCATATTTGTTAACATATACTATTGAATATTACATTATAACTTTAAAAATTTTCATACCATGGATCATAAATTGCAACTATCAAAATTATATCATTACAAGACTTTAGGGTATAAATTCTAATACATTTATAGGTAAAAGTTGAAAAGGTATCGCGTCGGGAAAGGGATTCAACCCTGATTAGGGCAATTGTAAAGGCCCAACGGAAAGAAATGGTCATTCGAAGTGCCAAGACAGGGAATCCTTGAAGGACAGGTCGAGGCCAAAATTCGAGCGAATTCTCTACAGAGGATTGTCTCGCTCGGATTTCTACAACCTGAACCTATTATTGGATCAAGTCATTGGGCTGCGCGAATCTGAGAACTGGAAAAAATCCGAACAAATTGTTGTACTTTTGAAGGAATTGACGAGAGAGCGAAGAGTTTCCACATAAGACGCAGGCAGATGAAAGACAATAATTGAGAGATGAAGATGAAAGAAGAAAAGAAAAGGGAAAGAAACATAAAATGTAGAAATTGGGGGATTTATATGATTGAGAAATGAAATGAAAAGTGAAAAAAACCAAACTATTGGAACACATGAAGTCCACTTCCAGCTGCTAAAAGTTTTTTTGACCTTAGTAATTCTTGTTAACTTCACACTACGTCTGCATCAAACATACACACTCAAGATTGTTACTCGAATCGACCATTTCATAGCAACTAAAATTTATGCATATGAACTTTGCTTGGAGAAACCAATAAAAAGGCATTCAAACCTTCATCCCCCACCCAATCTTCCTTATTTCTTGAACAATAATAACAAACAGATATCCAAACAGAGAAATTGCAAGAATTGCTCAACAAATAGATGGCGAAATCGTTGGAGTTGTACAGCAACATCAAAAACCATAGATCCCAAAATAAACTAGTAATATAAAACCAAAAAATGAACCAAAATGAAATATCTAAGTTAGAGATGTAAATAAAAGTAGAATTTATCCCGGAACTAATAAAAGATGATAATAGTAATATCAATTTTTTCCACAAGCATGAAACTCACCATTCGACGTCAGTGCCAATACCATAACAATTGAGTAACAAGAGTTGGGGCGAAACAATCCCATATCATGTTTATGAAACAACATCATAATACATTTTCTAATAAGAGGAAAGAAGAAAACGATCCAATATTCCTCCACATGATGCTCTTTTATTTATTCCTGCATCCACAACATCAACCAACTTCATATAACACAAGAATGAATGTCTCCACAGACAAAAGAAACAAATTTTGGGCAATAGAATTCACCTTTTTTCATTCATAACCTCTACTCTCACTAGTCACTACTCACAAAAGCCCTCACTTAGGTTGTCTAAATAACTTATTTGAATAAGAATATGAACCATTATCTGTGGCGACTCGGGGTTATATATGCTTTCTCAATGTTAATAATTATATACAAAGAACTTTAGAGAGTTAGTGAATAATAGCAGGCATTGGAGCAGTGTGAAGTTTCAAGAGAGAGAATCTATTTTCAATCAAGTGGAATTTTCTTTTTGAAACTTGAAAGTTTCTCATGGTAGTAGCTTACAACAGAGAAGAAGATATCTCATACCTCGTCCTCGTCCTCGTCCTCATCACCGTCCTCATTATTCTTCTTGAGGCGAGTAGTACCACCCTCTTTAACAATGGGCAGCTTCATCTCACCGAAAGGTGTGTCGACATGAACATTCCCTTTTATGGTGTAGCCAGTCCCTCTTCCTCTGATCATATCCCAGAGTGCCGAACCGAAGTCCTTAGGCCTGAAGGTGATGGGCAAGTCGACGTAACTTATCCCATTTTTATCAATGGGTGTAAATTCGGAGAGATCCGCACGTCCAATACTAACATCAGAGAGCCAAACTTCACAGTCTATGTCCTTCAATCCCAACTCAAAGTCATTCTTATTTTCCAATTTCAAGTGGAGAATGGCAACAGTTTCTTCAAACGAGAATCTATCGAAACGAATCTTCTCGATATCGACATCGGGCTTGTAAGGAATAGGGATCTCTCCAGTTTTCTCAAGTGGCAGTGTGAGTCTCCCAAAAACAGGCACGTCTACAATGAGATCAACCTTGATTCTGTAAGGAATGATACTGCCAGGTTTAATGTCATGATATGTGTTCTTTATATCATCATAAACCAACTTCACAGGAATTTTGACAGTTTCCTCTCCATGAGCATGAATTGTTCCAGCATCAGGAATCAACCCAGAGATCAGTTTCCTGCCATCACTCTCTATCAAGTAGTCAATGTCAATTAGGGGAATGGGAACAGGATTAGGATTTTTAATCAGAACATCAACAACAATCTCAGCCTTCTCAAGATTGATGGATGGAATATGAATTGCAGCAACATCTGCAGTCGGCTTCCCGAAACCGATCGCTTCTTCAATCTTCTCGCTGATGTCATGAATGAAATCTTTCACTTTGTCCATGAATCCACCCTTCCCTTCATTTTCATCTTTCTTTTGGTCTTTTTCTTTATCTCCCCTTTCCACGATCTCAGGTTTATCAGAAGACGCCATAACTTCAATGTAAATTACAAATGCACAAATTTAGAACAATTCTCAGATTTATTACTTGGTACAATTTCAAAGATGAAAAAGTAAATGCATAGTTGCCTCAGAAAGGTGAAACAAAATTGTAGAGACTCAGAGCTTTGGTTTCAGAATCAAATATCATCATGTAGTCATAAGTTACAAGGGAGGTTAATTTCTTGTCCTGCGAAGAACATGTATGTTGAAAATTTCTAAAACTCGACCAAATTAATTAAACATTAACAAAGAAAACAGTGGATCTGAAGAAAGGATATAAAAAGCATCAACAATTGTGGGATTTGCAGAAGAGAAACTTGAAATGCAACCAATAAGGGATCTAAACTTGAGTATGAAGAGAAGGATCGGGTTAAATGTTAAGATAAAGTGGAGATCGGATAAGTCAAACAAACAGATCGGAAGAAGATCCAAGAGATAAAAAGAGAAACGAAGAGAAGATCAAACAGAAGAACAGCAACAAAATCAAAATAGAAAAAAATGAAAGTAGAAAAATGAAATGCAGAAGAGAAGGAGAGAAATTAACCTGAAAGAGATGAGAAGGGCAGTGGGAGCAGAGTGAGCGGAAGGAGCGGAAGGAGCGGAAGTTAGAAGAAGAAGAAGGTCAAACAGATTTGGAGATAAACGAAGAGGACTTAGATTGATCAGATTAATCGCCGAGGGACACGCTGTTGCCTTTACACGCTGCCCACCAAATTTCTTCCGATAAATAATGCACGTGGCTCCCACATTTATACCACCGAGTCGGTGATTTTTTTAATGAATTTATTATTTTTTATTACACAATAATATAAATTAGTTTTAATTATTCCCAAAATAACTTATTTTATAACGCGATTCTGGTGGATTTGTCCACGAGAACGAAGGCTTGGGCATGTGACCTTCATTTTAGATCTTTTTAGTTCTATCACAATAAGTAGGTCAAGTATTGGAAATGAAATTATCATCTTATCCTTCTCAAGAGTTCACCTTCATATTGTCCCATGCAAACACATTTCATAGGAGGACGGTCCAAAAGCAGCCACGAGGCCTTACATGGAGGGATATATTGACACATTTTCTTCTCTCATTTGCTATAGATACTTTTTCAAAAGATTAACTTACTCATGCAAACACCTTTCATGGGGAAGGTTCAAAAGCAGCCATGAGGCTCCACATGAATCCAACCGTGTGAATAAAAAAAAATTAATAATGTAAAGAGAGAGTAACTTATCCACCTATCCACTTATTTCTCACTTCTCCCAATTATCTCTCCTCAATCAACTGTCACCAAATGTTAGATTTAGTTTGAGGAAAAGAAAATGGTCTTTAGGCCGTTACATATCGTTGGACAAGCATATTTATTACCTATACAATCAAATTTACATGAATAATGATATAGTCATTTATTACCTGTACAATTAGATTTATATGAATGATGATATAGCCGGTTTATTAAAGTATATATACTAGATTTTCATTCTTGTTATTCTAATATCGCTTTTAAAAAATCAGTCAATTATATATTCAAAATATTGTTGCAATTATGTAACTTTGATGAGAAATTAAATGCCAATAATTTTATATGAGATACCGTCAATAAAAAAAAATGTAATACCAGACTATTAACCATATTAAAAGAAAAAGAAAAGAAATATAGAAAAAAGAAAAGGAAGATTTTGAGAATCTACTAATAAAATTCACCATATCTGTTTACCAAATTAAAATAGATAAGAGAGGAAAAAGAAAATGAAATTAAAAGATAAAAGGAAGAGGGAAGATTTGGTCAACAAAACTAAAAGAAAGGGCAAGAAAAATGAGAGGGCAAGAACTTTAGTAACAAAATCTTCCCAAAACAGTAATAATAAATAATAGAGAATGAGTTCTTAGTAATAATAGAAATATATATTATTTATTATTATTATTACTATTATTATAAAAATGTTTTGAGCAAAGTCTAACCCATGAACCATGGTAAAATTTAGAGAATTGAACTTGAAATTGATGTCATGGATTCATATAGGTTGACTTAGATACATAGGAAAAAATTGAACTTTCATTAAGGATAAATTGGGGACACCAGCCTAAGCTAACCAAGTAAAGACCTTACTATCGGCATGATTATATTTGATGTTTACACGTGTCCTGTGGTTCTGCACATGTCATAAATTTGACATGTGTGAATTATTTATGAATTGATATGATTATGATATGTTAGGTATGTGTTATGATATGTGAATGATATGATAACTCTTATGTTATGATGTGTTCAATGATATGTGTGAGATAAGATACGAGAAGGATGCAATAAACTTAATGTAACGATATTACTAAGATTTGATTGACATAGCGATATGGTTAGGTTATGTATAGAAAAGGATATGATTATTATAGATTAATAGAACGATATGGTTAGGATGTGTTCCTGTAACGATATGACTAGGATACGTTCATGAAACGATATGGTTAGGATGTGTTCCTATAATGGTAAGACAAGGATACATTCATGAAACGATATGATTTAGGATATGTTGGGAAACAATATGACTAAGGTATGTTCATGAATTATACGACTCCGAGATGTATAAGGACAATAAGACTATGACAAGTTTAGGAAACAATATGGCTAGGATATGCCTATGAAAACGATATGACTACGGTAGGCTAATGATATGATACGACTATGAGATGTATAAGAACGATAAGTATATGACAAATTTAGGAAACGATATGGCTAGGACATACATATGGAAACGATATGACTCNACCTATCCACTTATTTCTCACTTCTCCCAATTATCTCTCCTCAATCAACTGTCACCAAATGTTAGATTTAGTTTGAGGAAAAGAAAATGGTCTTTAGGCCGTTACATATCGTTGGACAAGCATATTTATTACCTATACAATCAAATTTACATGAATAATGATATAGTCATTTATTACCTGTACAATTAGATTTATATGAATGATGATATAGCCGGTTTATTAAAGTATATATACTAGATTTTCATTCTTGTTATTCTAATATCGCTTTTAAAAAATCAGTCAATTATATATTCAAAATATTGTTGCAATTATGTAACTTTGATGAGAAATTAAATGCCAATAATTTTATATGAGATACCGTCAATAAAAAAAAATGTAATACCAGACTATTAACCATATTAAAAGAAAAAGAAAAGAAATATAGAAAAAAGAAAAGGAAGATTTTGAGAATCTACTAATAAAATTCACCATATCTGTTTACCAAATTAAAATAGATAAGAGAGGAAAAAGAAAATGAAATTAAAAGATAAAAGGAAGAGGGAAGATTTGGTCAACAAAACTAAAAGAAAGGGCAAGAAAAATGAGAGGGCAAGAACTTTAGTAACAAAATCTTCCCAAAACAGTAATAATAAATAATAGAGAATGAGTTCTTAGTAATAATAGAAATATATATTATTTATTATTATTATTACTATTATTATAAAAATGTTTTGAGCAAAGTCTAACCCATGAACCATGGTAAAATTTAGAGAATTGAACTTGAAATTGATGTCATGGATTCATATAGGTTGACTTAGATACATAGGAAAAAATTGAACTTTCATTAAGGATAAATTGGGGACACCAGCCTAAGCTAACCAAGTAAAGACCTTACTATCGGCATGATTATATTTGATGTTTACACGTGTCCTGTGGTTCTGCACATGTCATAAATTTGACATGTGTGAATTATTTATGAATTGATATGATTATGATATGTTAGGTATGTGTTATGATATGTGAATGATATGATAACTCTTATGTTATGATGTGTTCAATGATATGTGTGAGATAAGATACGAGAAGGATGCAATAAACTTAATGTAACGATATTACTAAGATTTGATTGACATAGCGATATGGTTAGGTTATGTATAGAAAAGGATATGATTATTATAGATTAATAGAACGATATGGTTAGGATGTGTTCCTGTAACGATATGACTAGGATACGTTCATGAAACGATATGGTTAGGATGTGTTCCTATAATGGTAAGACAAGGATACATTCATGAAACGATATGATTTAGGATATGTTGGGAAACAATATGACTAAGGTATGTTCATGAATTATACGACTCCGAGATGTATAAGGACAATAAGACTATGACAAGTTTAGGAAACAATATGGCTAGGATATGCCTATGAAAACGATATGACTACGGTAGGCTAATGATATGATACGACTATGAGATGTATAAGAACGATAAGTATATGACAAATTTAGGAAACGATATGGCTAGGACATACATATGGAAACGATATGACTCTGAAGTGTTTACGAAATGATATGATTATGATACGACATGTGAATGAATGATATATATTTATATGTTGTGATATGATATGAAAATGTTGNATTGAACTTGAAATTGATGTCATGGATTCATATAGGTTGACTTAGATACATAGGAAAAAATTGAACTTTCATTAAGGATAAATTGGGGACACCAGCCTAAGCTAACCAAGTAAAGACCTTACTATCGGCATGATTATATTTGATGTTTACACGTGTCCTGTGGTTCTGCACATGTCATAAATTTGACATGTGTGAATTATTTATGAATTGATATGATTATGATATGTTAGGTATGTGTTATGATATGTGAATGATATGATAACTCTTATGTTATGATGTGTTCAATGATATGTGTGAGATAAGATACGAGAAGGATGCAATAAACTTAATGTAACGATATTACTAAGATTTGATTGACATAGCGATATGGTTAGGTTATGTATAGAAAAGGATATGATTATTATAGATTAATAGAACGATATGGTTAGGATGTGTTCCTGTAACGATATGACTAGGATACGTTCATGAAACGATATGGTTAGGATGTGTTCCTATAATGGTAAGACAAGGATACATTCATGAAACGATATGATTTAGGATATGTTGGGAAACAATATGACTAAGGTATGTTCATGAATTATACGACTCCGAGATGTATAAGGACAATAAGACTATGACAAGTTTAGGAAACAATATGGCTAGGATATGCCTATGAAAACGATATGACTACGGTAGGCTAATGATATGATACGACTATGAGATGTATAAGAACGATAAGTATATGACAAATTTAGGAAACGATATGGCTAGGACATACATATGGAAACGATATGACTCTGAAGTGTTTACGAAATGATATGATTATGATACGACATGTGAATGAATGATATATATTTATATGTTGTGATATGATATGAAAATGTTGTGAAATATGTTATGGTACGAGATATGTGATAAATTGACATGTTTATAGTATGATATATTGTGATGCGATATGTTATTGTACGATATGTAAATGATGAAAATTGTTATGTTTAGAAGCATGGAATATTATGATATGATACATTTATCTAATCTGNTCCTGTGGTTCTGCACATGTCATAAATTTGACATGTGTGAATTATTTATGAATTGATATGATTATGATATGTTAGGTATGTGTTATGATATGTGAATGATATGATAACTCTTATGTTATGATGTGTTCAATGATATGTGTGAGATAAGATACGAGAAGGATGCAATAAACTTAATGTAACGATATTACTAAGATTTGATTGACATAGCGATATGGTTAGGTTATGTATAGAAAAGGATATGATTATTATAGATTAATAGAACGATATGGTTAGGATGTGTTCCTGTAACGATATGACTAGGATACGTTCATGAAACGATATGGTTAGGATGTGTTCCTATAATGGTAAGACAAGGATACATTCATGAAACGATATGATTTAGGATATGTTGGGAAACAATATGACTAAGGTATGTTCATGAATTATACGACTCCGAGATGTATAAGGACAATAAGACTATGACAAGTTTAGGAAACAATATGGCTAGGATATGCCTATGAAAACGATATGACTACGGTAGGCTAATGATATGATACGACTATGAGATGTATAAGAACGATAAGTATATGACAAATTTAGGAAACGATATGGCTAGGACATACATATGGAAACGATATGACTCTGAAGTGTTTACGAAATGATATGATTATGATACGACATGTGAATGAATGATATATATTTATATGTTGTGATATGATATGAAAATGTTGTGAAATATGTTATGGTACGAGATATGTGATAAATTGACATGTTTATAGTATGATATATTGTGATGCGATATGTTATTGTACGATATGTAAATGATGAAAATTGTTATGTTTAGAAGCATGGAATATTATGATATGATACATTTATCTAATCTGAATAATATGATATGATTGACATGCAAAACGACAAACTAGCATGAAATACAATCCCAATATATGCATGAAAGATATGATAAATGATATGTTAAACGATATGAAAACTCATATGAAGAACGATATGATATGTATGAAACACCGGTAGGGTTGTATTAAAAAATAATGAAAATGGAAAAATGTTGGGACATTATGCATGATTGTGTGTTCATGCATTAGGGGATACCCTTATTCCTTCATGATGGTACGGATGCGTACACTACTAGATAGGAGAACGAGCATTATGTTTAACATAATGCTGTTGTGGCGGTTGCTACTTCTAACAGATGTCCGACATCGAGAACTACCAGAGAATGCTTGCCCGATAAGAAAAGGGGCCCAAGAGGTGTATGAACGTGTGTAGGAAATTAATTACAAATCCAAGTTGCCCGTTAGGATAGTCGTCGTAGGAAAACAGACTGTTATGATAGGTCTCGTCATTGCATTCACATGTTCTTGCATTTAACCCCAATAGTGGGGTCACTTAATCAGTATTTATTTAAATACTCAAGCCACATGCTACTTCTATTTTAGATTAAGGCAAGACATTCATGTACGGCTGACGACAACATTGTAACTCGAGACCATGACACATGCATATGGTAGTCGTATTTATTTTCTTAGACTTAGGCTAGAATATGATGTTTTTAATTTAAACGTTTATTTATTTTATTTAGCCTTTTATTGTATCGTTTTAAAGATGTTTTCAAAACACGTAAGTCCATAGTTGTGTTTTAAGATGAAGGTGATTTTTATGAAAGTTTGATATGAACCTAGAGACATCAATCATACAATATGCTTCAATAAAGATGTGAAGAAAATATTGTTGAAATCATCAAAAGTATTTCATTCATGCCACATTGAAGAAGAATGAAGTTTCATGTTATAAATTTTGGGTAGATTACAATTTAGAGTTATTGTATTTCATTAATGTATTTTAAGACTATTTATTTACTTTAGGTTACATTTGCATAATGACTAATTATGGTCATTAAGTATGAATGTTACAACTCTTGGAATGCCTTTAATAGTTTCACTTTGAGACTATATAAAGACATGTATGTTGTATTTGTAAGGTAGACTTGGAAAATATAGAAAGAAGCATTTGTGCTCTTCTTTAGCCAATGGCTAAGTTTCTTTGCAATTCTATGTAGTTTAGATTGCATGTAGAATCATTCAAGCTCGACATGATCAATCTTGCTTGTGGAGTGATTCGAATCTCAATCAAGTGTTCTTCTTGCCTTGAGATATTCGATCAACAAGGTAATCCGAATCTTACTCCCCTTGTAGTGATTCCTTATCTTATTAAAGTTTAAATGAAATATTTCCGCATTCAATGTTCATGATATATATACATGGGCGACCTTAAATTAAATAGAAATAAATCGTTACATTGTCTTAACCCAATATCTTAATTATGGAGACTATTATAAAATCATTGTCAAATAATATATTTGAATATCTAATATATTATGATATAATATCTCATTCAAATCATATTTAAATATTATAACATATCATAATATATATTTAACTAATTTCAATCTCATTCAAATTTCAAATATATTTTTATTTAAGGTATCAAATACATTAATTCTAATATTTAATTGTATCAAATACAATAAATATATTTTTCTATATCTAGTATATTAAATATTAATTGGAACCTTTTAAATTAATATACTTCTCTTCATTTATATTTAACAAATCAAATATATTAATATTAATTTGAACTTCTCAAATTAAATATATTTTTTTCTATTTATTTAATATATCTAATATATTAAATATTAATAGAACATTTCAAATTAAATCTATTTTCTCATTTCTATTTAATATATCTAATAGATTAAATATTAATTAGAATACTTCACTTTTATTTAAATTGAATCTTTTAGTATTACTTTAAGTTAGCAAGAGAATCATATGGACCTATAGATTATAAGCTCCAATGATAAAATTAATTAACTAAACTCTTTAATTAATCAATTTCTATTAATTAACTATAGGTCATTCCATTATAAACTAGGTTGCATTGGTTGTTTTGTCTGTACTATTGCTCTAGGCGGATTTGGTTATGCTTCAGAGTTTCTGGTCGTGCAGTTCACGACCATGTGCAGCTTGACCACATCTATAACATGCTCAGGTGCCAGCCATGCACCTTCCACCTTGCATCCCTCCATAGGTAGTACACCCTTCTTCTCTCCTTCCTCTAGCCCCCTCTTGATTCCTAGAGTTCTTGTTTGTACGTTGAGGAGGGTATCTCTCATTCCACCTTGGGGCAGGTCTGTGGCGGATAGTTAGAGCCCCCTGAATCATGTGGGTGCTTCTATCCAATTAATACTAGCTCCTCACGCCGTTTCTCATTTTTTGGTTTCTCTAAACGCAGTTCTCAAGGCTTCCTCATAAGTCTTTGGGTTGAATGCTTCCACCATGTGACGGATCTTTGGTTCCAGACCTAGTACAAACTTCTCAGTCATCTTCTCTTCTATGCCCACCATGGATAGTGCAAATCTTTTGAGTCTCATGAACTCTCGGTCGTACTTCTCCACTGTAAGTGAACCCTATACCAGATGGGCGAACTTCTGCTGTTTCTTAAGTCGCTCTGACTTAAGATAATATTTTTTAAGGAACGCCTCCTTAAACCATTTCCAATCCATAGATCCCCCTTTCGGGTTCAGAATGGTCTTGCTATCTCTCCACCATACCTCTGCATCCTTCTGTAGGACGAATGTCGTGCAGGTCACCTTTTGGTTCTTTAGGCACTCATAGACTCGAAGGTGGTTTCTACAGCCAAAATCCACATTTGGGCTTCTTTAGAGTCTCTTGAGGTACCAGTGAATGGTCGAGGGTCGTACCTCTTGAAATCCTTTATCCAACTTGACCCTCTAGCAGGTTCTAGTGGGTTAACTGGGGCATTGGCCTATGCCTAGGCCTGTTGGCTGGCTAGTAGGTTGGCTTGCTGAGTGGCTATCAGGGTGTGAATTAGGGCTTGGATAGACTCACACATTAGCCTAGTGCTAACATCTACTCCTGCCGTTGGGGGTATAGCCTCACGTGCGGCTTGTGGTGGCGAAGCAGGTTGGGGTGGAGGCTCAGCTTGTGGGGTTGTGGTGTGTCTATTGGTGGCGCTAGAGGTGGTAGCACAACTCGTGGTAAAACTGAGGGAGACCTAACTGTTACGGACTCTCTTCTACCACACCTCGTCCTCTTCCTCTAAGAGGGGGTCATCCCCTTCCTCGTCTTTCTCTTCCTCTTCCACGTTCTCTAGGCGGCATGATTTTAGGAACCAAGATAAGGTTGCTTAAGTCTAAGGCCTTACTACTATGCATATATAATAATAAAAATATACACATGCTAACATTACATCATAGTGCCAAAGAAATAAAACACTCAACATGTTATACATCATATCATACTTGTTAAATAACACATGAAATATAACAATAGTTTTAGTAATATTAACAAGAAAATGCATACGAGTTTGAAAACGTCTCTCTTTTCTTATCTTATGCAAGGCGTACCTGACGGTGACGGGGCATCGACATTAGGACCATTGAACGTATCAAACCAACTTCGTAGGTTAGTATACATAATCTAAAACCTAGAGCTTTGATACCAACTGTAACGACCTTAAATTTCTACATATTCAGAGTCGCTATTAACGTCTCATGCTCATCCCTTAATGTAGAAAATAACTCTTAAATGCTCATATAAAATAGCGAAAAAATGAAAACCTTCAGAACACATGAAACTGCTAGAAAGCACTACCGGACATACGTGTTTCAAAACATAACGCTGGAGTTTAAAACTAAAAATAAAAACAATTACAAATAAAATAATTTAAATAGTGAAATGCAAACATCCTATTCTAACCTAAGACTAGGAATTCAAATATGCAACTACCATATGCACGCACCACAGTCTCTGAATTACGATGCCGCCGTCAACCGTACACGGGCGCCTTGCCTTTACCTGAAAAATAATATGGCACACGGCCTGAGTATTTTGAAGAATACTTGGTAGGTGCCCCCCTATAGGGGGCCATGCAAATGCAAACACATACAATCATGATTTAGGGACCTATCTCTAGCTCATCTAGGGGTGGCCTCCAGTCTCGAACAAATTGGATATGTAGTACTTCTTTACACACACGTGCGAGTGTGAATCCGCAGGGTGCTTGCACACCCCTTGGACCCTCTGGTCAAGCTAATCTATAGCGATGTCTGGAGGTCAATGGAACCCCTGGTGTCATGCACCTCATGAACACCCTTATCATCATACGGTGCACATTCACACTCATCATCATATTGTGCGCGTCCGCACTCTTCATCTCTAGGGGAAGTAACCCTATGCTTATGAGCATGCAATATGCATGAGGTCCCTCTAAATCCCATCATAATGTCTCTTCTGACACAACCCTCTAGTCTCATCTCTTTGTTACTCTAGATAACACATGCTCGTGGATATTTAGATTAATATTATTTTCATGATCTTAGGATTGTGTACTAGGTCGATCTAACGATATGATGCAATATGACAATCATCATCATATAACATGCTCAGTATGTTGACATCATGCAACATCATACTCATCAATAAGCCATCAAGTGCATCAAACATAATATGTACATCATGCATCGAAACATAAATCACGTACATATAGCATGCATCATAGCTTAAGCATCATACTCATATATCATCATAAACATCGTACATCATCATGCTCGTAAATAAAACTGTAACACAAATAGTTCTAGCCTAAACGTGAAATACGACTCTAAAAAAGCCTAAATTACCTTAACCGGGGCCAAAAACGGGTCCAGAGGGTCGAAATGGTGGAAACCAGAGCAAAAACTGGTGAGCCGAGCCGAAACAGCCATCGAGCCGCCGGAGGTCGCTGTGAACTATTTACGCCGAGCCAAGTTGAAGGGCTACTCGAGCTGCTGAGCAACACGTGACAAAGTAGAGTGAGCCACGTCGCTCAGGAGCTGTGGGTCGAGGCCTGGGCTCCAGTTTGGTTCAGATCGCGATTCGAGTTGTCGACTGTAGAAGGCTACTAGGTCGGACTAGTCTTTGGGCTTCAGCTTACTGGACTGGGTCGTAGGTACTTGGGCTACAGGCCGGTTCGGTTGGACCGTGGGTCTGGTCTCTGGTTGGTTTAGCTGAACCGTGGGCTACTGGGCTAGTTTGGTTTGGGCCATTGTAGGACTTGGGCCTCTGGTCAGCAGACAGGTTTTTGTCTCGAGTTTGCAGACGGGTGCGGGTCGCTGACTTGGTTTTGAGTCGAGGGATCTTGTGGGCTGAGGGTTCGCAGACATGGGTTGTTGCGCATTGAGCTGGACCATTGGGCTTCTGGGTTCTCGGGTTTTCCAGTTCGGGTTGACCGAGATCTGATGGATCCGTCTTCTTCACCTAGTTTGGCTGCAAAATTCTGACGCATTTTCTCTCTCCTTCGTTCGTTGTTTCCGACGTCTTTTTTCATCCTTTTTCTGCCTCTTCCCTTATGTTTCATCCTCCTCTTTCCACAAAATTTTGTGGTCGTTGGATGTATGTGGAGGTAGATCTCACTTTCTCAAAAATCTGATTTTTGGATTCCTTTTTTCGATAGTAGCAATGACGATTCATGACGATTCGTGGCTCCCGACAATGCTGCGGTAATTGGTGGAGTCGACTGCCGTTGTAGTGTCGGCTTTCCTCAGTTGGAGGCGAGCTTCCATTGGCGTCCTTGTAGGGTTAGTGTCCGCTAGCTCAGCTGTGTCCAACAGCTTCTTTGCGTATGCACCTTTACAGATGGTGATGCCGGCAGTACTCTATTGCACTTCGATGTCGAGGTAGTAGCTGAGCACGCTGAGATCACTCATCTTGAAGTTATTTGACATCTCCCTCTTGAATCTTTCGAGGACTTCCATGTCGCCTCAAGTGATTATGAGATCGTCGACGTACACTCCCACGATCAGTCGCTGCTCGTCGTGGCCATGTGTGTATCTGCTATGCTTAGAGGCATAGCGCTTGAACTTCAGCGACAATAGGTACTGTCGATCTTCGCGTTTTAGGCTCATGGTGCTTGTCGAAGCCCATAGAGTGCCTTGTGCAGGCGCAATTCCTTGTCAGGGTTGTCGTTGTCTAGGAAGGCTGGTGGTTGTCGGACATAGACGGTCTCCTTCAGCTCTCCATTGAGGAACGCGGATTTCACGTCCATGTGGTGGACCTCCCAGGAATGATGTGCCGCGATTGCTAGCAATAGGTGGACAGATTCCAGCCTTGCCACCGGCGCGAATACCTCCTCGAAGTCCACTCCTTGCTTCTGGACGTAGCCCTTCGCCACCAGACGGGCTTTGTGTTTCACAACTTCTCCCTCTTCGTTATGCTTCAGTTTGAAGACCCATTTGAGCCCTATGGCTCGGTGTCCCGACGACATGTCCTCTAGACTCCACGTCTTGTTCTCAGTGATGGACGCCATCTCTTCCTGCATTGCCTTCAGCCAGCATAGGTTTCTTTCTGCTTCGGTGAAGGTGTTCGGTTCATCTGCGCTGATGGCATGCAGTTCGGCCACCTCTTATTCGAGCTCGCACGCTGCCAGTCCAGGTGGTTCACCTCCTCCGACTAGGTCTTCCATCCTCCAGTACCTGGCCACTAGATCTTCATCGTGATCGGCATCCAGCGTCGTATTCGTAGTCCGTGGTGTTGCGAACTCCACTGGTTAAGGGGGTGCAGCTGTTGGTGGCGGTGACAATTCCTTGTTGTCCCAACGATGGTCTGATTTCGGCATTCCACCACCCCATTCTGCTGGAGGGAGTAGGGCGTCGTTAGTTGCAGCTGCATGTCGAGCTCGTCGTAGTACTTACCGAAACTCACTGAGGTGAATTCTCTGTCTCGATCCGTGTGCAATATTTGCATCTTCTTCCCGCATTCGGCCTCCGCTCGCGCTTGAATGCGCTTAATCGCCTCTGCCACCTCACTTTTCGCTTACAGCAGGATCAACCACATGAAGTGGCTTTTGTCATCGACCAGTAGGGGGAAGAGGGTCTTGCCGCCTGGGCTCACCGGCTCGATGGGCCCGCATATATCGTCGTGCACGAGATCCAACGGCTTACTGGTGCGGTAGGATATCTGAGACACCCGTCACACAGCCTGCTGATGCCTTTGATTGCCGGCAAACCATGCACCATCTCCTCCTTGTGTAGTTTTTGTAGAGCAGGAAAGTTCAGGTACCCGTACCTTGCGTGCTACCTCCAAGCTACTTCTTCGGTCTTGACCGAGAGGCTGACCGGTTGCTCTATCTCCAACTCCATGATGTAAAAATGGTTTACCATGCGCCGAACTTGCGTGAGCAGCCGTCGTCGATCATCGCAGATGTTGAGTAGCCTGCGCTCAATGGAAATGAAGCAGCCAGTCTCATCGAGTTGACCTAGGCTCACAAGGTTAACCTTGAGCCTCAGGATGAAGTAGACGCCGGTCAGCTTGTGGTGCTCGCCTCCCTTGTTGCTCAATTTCACCGTCCTGCAAATTCCTGAATCGAGCTCGGAGAACGCAGACCTGGCCCCGATCATATGGTTTGTTGTCCCTATGTCGAGGACCCATCGTCAGTGCTCTTGTTACGCCCAGCTGGAGCTCTTCCTCGAGTTTGACGCTCACTAGAGTAGTTACGCTGTCGTTGATTACCTCCGTGGATTTGGAATCAGAAATGGGGATGTCGGGTAGGACTGATGCACTCACCATAAAAAGAGCCGGCTCTTCCTCCTTGGATCGAGAGCCTTCTCCTTGTTCTTGGGCTTGCTCAGGCGGTCCTTCTTCCCGCAGTTCGAGCACTTGATTGGCCCGCCATCAGTCGACTCCTTCTTTTGATTCCCTTCTTTCCCACGCATGCGCCTGTGAGATTTCCATGGCTTTTTACCGCCTTTGCGGCTGAAGGACCCGTTGCTCTCGCCAGTGTTGTCGCGGAGCTTTAGGCGTGCAAGCCATTCTTCCTCAGTGAGGAGAAGACGACCCTGCTTGTCGACAATTGAAGCGACATTTCTCTTCCGCTGCTCGACATTGCANCTTCTCTCCCACTTTTCTCTCTCACTTCACACCTTGGAACGCACCGTTCTTATAGAGAGAGAGGCGCTTTCACATCTTCTTAACCCGAAATGGCAAATGGCTGGGGAGAGGAAAGGTTCCTTTTTTTAGGGTACCCCCGGGAACAGATCCAGTGGAGACGGGGTGGGGCCTGTAGCTCAGAGGATTAGAGCACGTGGCTACGAACCACGGTGTCGGGGGTTCGAATCCCTCCTCGCCCACAACCGGCCAAAAAGGGAAGGACTTTTCCCTCTGGGGGTAGGAAAATCATGATCGGGATAGCGGACCCAAAGCTATGGAACTTGGGTGTGGGTCTTTTGTCGAAATGGAATGGCCTTATCTTTTTATTTTTTCTTTTTCGTTAATGGGTTAAGGGCGGGGGTTCCGTTATAAATTAAATATAGTATACCCAACCCGAATCAGCATATTTTTTTATTTTACGCCCCGTAATTCTTTCTTCCTCAGCCAGGCTTCGGCAGAATAGCAGAGCAAGCACAAGTATTAGTAGAATAGCAAAAATGTGTTCCTCGTCATTAATATGTTCGGCGGTGGCGTGGAGGAGTGAAGTGAGCCTGCCCTGGATGGACCCCACAATGTGTGTATTTTCATGCTTCGCATTTTCTTCTACATAAACCTAAGACCTGTGTGTTGTTAAGTCGATGTTCTAACCAGTTGAGCTAATCAACTTGACTTTTGATAAAGTCGGCTCCTCTACAATGATATACCACCGGTGGATTAAACCTGGCTCTGATACCACTAGTTAATTTTGACTGAGCGTTGGTGACGAAATCTTGCGGGAAACTGGCAAAGAAATTGTTGGAGAAGAAAAAATAGAAAAACAAAAGAATAAGAGAGAGAAAGAATAAGAGGATTTTGAGATTTGACTGAAAAACCAATGTGCTATTATTTCTCATTTAATTCACTTATTTAAAACAAATTATATTCTAATAATGGTGGGAGTGAACAATAAATCTTGCTCCTAAAGTTTGTGCAAATGGCCGGCTAAAAATATGCTCTCCCATTCGATGTTATGTGATATGAATCTAACAACTGATCACTTCCATGTACCCGAACGAGTAATTACAAGAAGCAATACAAAGAAGATTCAAGTATCAAATCAAGAAAATAATGGAGTGGTTGACATTGGAAAGTGATTAGAAGACTTGCGGTCGTTGAACTGACAATTTATGAATACCTTATTTTATTCCATTTGTATTTAAGAGCATTTATTAGTAGTTTGTATGAATGTCTTATTTTCTTCCATTTGTATTTAATAGCATTTATTAGTAGTTTGTATGAATGACTTATTTTCTTCAAATTGTATTTAATAGCATTTGTAGTTGGTGGTTGAACTTTATTATGTTAGGGTTATCTTTTGGGCCTATTTAAAGGCATGTAATATTCATGTTTGAGGACGATGAATAATTGAATACAGACAAAACCTTTGTGTTTTCTTGATACCCTTTTGGTGTTATTCTTTTTCAAACCTTGCTTTAGGTTTGATGTTTAAACCGATTCATTGAATTAGTTTTGATCAAGCTAATTCTGGAGTGAATTGTCTTGGTATCTAAGAGTGACCATCATAGATTCCAAGTTCGATCTAAGAGTCATTCATCTTCTAACCAGCTCTTGGTTGGAATCAATCCGTTAAGTTAGCTTTCTCTGTGAGCGTTTTGCAAGGATTCTAGAAGGACCTCTAGCTTTGCAAATTCCAGCATTGTAGGCGCTTATCATTTGGTATCAGAGCATTTGGTCGACGTTCTTTGGCCGCTCTAGAGGTGAAATATTTTTATTGTTATTTTTTTTGTATCAATTTTTTCTCTCTCTCAGATTCTCGAAAAAAAGAAAAAAAAAAGTCAGCCTTTACATTCTTAACCTAGTACCAAAAGCCCACCTTTGAGTGTTAAACACGGTGTCCCTGAGTGAAATTTTTGTGAGAAGTGTGGAGAGGCCCCTTGATAACAAAATGTCACATAATGGAGAAGGAGTACCACCAGTACCAGATCTTAATACAACCATTCTTCAAGCAATTCAAGGTATGATGGAAATGATGATGGAAGATAGACAAGAAAGAAGGGCGCAACAACAAAGACAAGAACGAACATTACAAGAAGATGAAGGTATAGTAGTACAAGAAAGACAAGTTTTAGGAAGATGGAGAGGAAGAAATAATCATGCAACTATTATGCAACCTAGAAGAATGGAAAGAGTACATGAAGATAGAGATGGGGGAGTTAAACTCAAAATCCCACCATTTTGTGGAATGACAGATTCTGAGGCATACTTGCAATGGGAAAAAAAGATAGAACATGTGTTTGATTGCAACACCTATAGTGAAAATAAGAAGATGAGACTTGCTATTGTCGAATTTACCAATCATGCCGGTGATTGATACCAGCATCTCAAATCCGAGAGAAGAAGAAAAGAGGAGGATCCAATAAAGACTTGGGAAGAACTTAAAGAAGCCATGAGAAAAATGTATGTTCCAAAACATGATGAAAGAAATTTGAAAACTAAATTGCAAGGTTTGAGGCAAAGAACAAAAAGTGTGGTAGAATATTATCAAGAGATGGAGACTATGATGGAAAAAGCAAATGTTAGAGAAGAATAAAGATACCATGTCTAGATTCCTTGGAGGTTTGAATCGAGAAATTGCTCATCTTGTTGACAGAAATCCACCACCATTATTTAGAAGACATGTATCATTATGCTCTCAAAATTGAAGGCCAATTGAAGAAGAAAAAGAGCATTAAAAAATGTACCCATGACGAACTAACACCTTTTCAAATTAAATATTAATTTGAACCTTTCAAATTAATATATTTTTCTCCATTTATATTTAACATATATAATATATTAAATATTAACTTGAACCCTTCAAATTAAATATATTTGCTCTATTTATTTAATACATCTAATATATTAAATAGTAATTTGATATTTCAAATTAAATTTATTTTCTCCGATGTATTTAATATATCTAATATATTAAATATCAATTTGAACACTTCAAATTTTCTTTCAAATAAATTGAACCTTCTAGCGTTACTATGAGCTAGCAAGGGGACCTTATGGACCTACAGATTATAAGCTCCAATGATACAAAATTAATTAATTAAACTCTTTAATTAATCAATTTCCATTCATTAACTTCAGGTCACTCCACTATAGACCTAGAGTTCCACTCTTATGCACTGTAGGACAGGTTATGTCCATTGATATAATAATTACAAGCAAGTCGATCCTTCACGAGTTGTTCATAATTACAGCTGGACTGTTTTACCCCTATAATTACATTTTTCACCTTAAGTACCACTGATTCTCTAATGAACAATTTGTTTATGATCCAATCATAAACCAAGTCCCTCTTGAGCCAGTGAGAGAGTGGGATCCCATTGTTCAAGTCCCAAAATCAGTACTTAAGAGAACAACTCATCTACTTTCCTTATATGGAAAGGAGTGAATTCCATCTCATGATATTATGTTTCAACTCCCTGTTTGGTCAAGTCCCCAAAATAGTAGGCATATTGAATCGGCTGAAAGAGCCATTCTCACCCATATAAATTAAAGGACAAGCCCTCACAGGCAGGAGTTCATAACTCACTCAGGATTAAGATCGAGTCGCATATGATCATTATGTGAAATATTAATCTTCTCAATTAACAGATTTATAAAGAGAGATTAAATATTTCTTGGTCTAGTCTTATACAAACTCATTGTATAGGATACCCCTACTTACATGTCTCCACATAAATGATTTGGATTAAATCATTTGTAACGATTACAAAGTGGGCTGTATCAATAGTGTTACCAGGATAAGGCACCCAACAAATTAATAAATGTTTGAAACGAATTTATATTATAAGGATGGACGCTAATTTGAAATAATTAATTACGACGATTTAATATTATTTTTTAACAATAATTTATATTATAAGGATGGACGCTAATTTGAAACGAGTACAGCCACATAGTATTTCAACCATTCAAATGTTTTAACTGGTTTTAAATTTATAATTAAAATAAATTTATGTTTGGTTATAAATGCAAAAAAATTGATCGTACTAGTTTACTTGGCCTTTTATGTTTCCAAGTATGCTTTACTTGGTTGCAACTTGAGTCAGCAAATCCGAACGCGATAATACTCTTCCATTCCCATCTAATTTTTTATCCAAGAAAAGAAAAGTGTAGTAGTGTCCTACTAAATATCTTGTAATATCAGAATATAAATATCTTGTACTAAATATCTTGTAATATCAGAATATAAATATCTTGTACTAAATATCTTGTAATATCAGAATATAAGTGCTCATCCACAAAAGTGGATTTACATCCGTTAAAAAGTCCGTTGAAAAGTGAAAGACAAGAGAAATGAAATTCCCCATCAAAGTCTGACAGGCAACGTTGGAGAACATGAAAAGTTATTAGCTTCGAAATATGGAGAGCATTAAATATTCTTTCTTTTGCCATTCTTACAACTACATTAAATACTAATGCCTTCATATTTTGCTACCTATTCCTATCCTAATTCCTAACAGTTTAATACCTTTTTGTTTTGATCTTGTCTCAATATGTTCTAACTTGTATGTAAGAACGATGCTGCCTAATTGACGTTGCGATTGCTGCTGTTGGAACCCCGAGGAGTATCGGTTTCAGTTTTAGGAATAGTTGTTGGAGATGAAATGGGCAGGTCTATGACCACAGGTTGGTGCTCAATGCTTCCCATGGGAGCTAATTGCGTACTCTTCTTCATCTCTTTGCTTTTACCCCACAACACTACGTATAATCCACATATGATCAGCACTCCTCCAATCACACTGTTATCATCAAAAACACACAATTTCACTTCTAATACAATACCCAATCATTATATATAAAAACCCACTTTCCCTTACCATCCCAAGTGGAGTTTTTCTTCCAAAAACAAGGATCCGGCTATGGCAAGAAGGAGCAGAATAAGAGGGCTGAAAACTGATACAAACATTGGGCCTCTCATTCGTACGCACCATGAGATTAGCGCTACTGTCACTCCAGAAGCCACAATCCCCTGCAATAATTTAAGACTAAATATCTTTAACAAAATTAAATATTTGAGCATCCTAATCGAGAAAAAAACAATAAAATAAATTACAGTATATGAGACGCCGAGAAGTCGGACATTCCATCCCAACTTCCACTCACTCCATCGCCTTTCCAAGCACAAAGCAAAAACAACTGCCTGAATGGATGCCATCAAACACATCAACGCTGTACTTGAGTAGTGGCATGGATAGGATTCACTCATTTTCGCCTATTATTATTATTATATCAATTCAATTAATTATCACCAAACCAAACCCCTTTTGTTTTGCAATTACAAATTCAGCTGACCTGAACGATGAGCCATAACCCATACGACACGCAGCCAGCAAAACCGAGCACACTTCCCAGCAGCTGACTACGGATGTCGTGTTCAGTGTCTGCCACGTGTCCACCTGAGTTATGCAAAAGGTCAACGTGGGTTGACCAAAGATTAAGCTCCACGCCTTTATAGAATGTAAGGATCATGGCCCCACCTATTCCTAATAATGTCCCCACCACTTTAGCCTTCCCTCCGGTTGTTGTTATGTTCAACTTCTCCAACCTGAAGGAGAGTGCCAAAATGAAGGTGACGGCTGGGCCAAGGTTGCCGATGGCTGCAGCGAATGTCACAGATGTTAAACTCATGCTCTCCAGGTATAAGTTTTGCGCCAACGACCCCCTGCATGCATGCATTCAACGCACATCCTTTTCTTTATTATTATTATTTCAAACATAAACAAAAGAAATAGTTGCTAAAACCCGGATACAATGGTATGATATTGTCCATTTTGAGCATAAGCTCTCATGGCTTTGCTTTGGACTTACTCAAAAAGCCTCGTACCAATGAAGATAGTATCCTTAACACAAGTGAGCTTACCCAAAGAAAGCGGAGAGAAAAACATAGAAAAGCACGGACCAAGTGAGCTTCGACCTTTTGCCTCTGCAAGTAAATTTTAGTTTGGTTAATAATGAAGGTTGCATGGAGATTAGGGTTGAAGGTTTAGGGTAAAATAATAAGTAACAACCTATCTAAGAAGAAGGCGAGGGGAAGCATGAAGGCAGAGGCAAACAAGAAACGATAAGCAATAATAATCCGCATGTTCATTCCATCCGCAACAGTTAACTTATAGAGCACGTTACCTACAGCGAGCCCGAGCTGAACCATGACCATGAAAATGGTTGGCAAAGCATTCCAGACTGTGTCATTCATGGCGCAGTTTTAAAGCAAAGGGAAGAAGGAGAAGGAGAAGGAGAAGGAGAAGGAGAAGGAGAGAGGATGATGTGAAGAGTATTTATGGAGCGAAGAAACGCATGAGTACGTCATTGCTGATGCCAATGTAACGTCCATTTCGAGCGGAGATTGGACATGTGTTAAGTGGGAGGTGCGAGGGAGGTCTTCGTGGGTTTCTCTCCGTCCGGCGTTGCCTCCAGCTCTTTCACCATTTACCCAACTTAAAATGTCACTAATGACCAACTGTTTGTACCACACACGCACGCACACGCACGAACACGCACGCACACGCACGAACACGCACGCACTTGCACGAACACGCACTTTTTGTAGTGCAATGAATTTTATGTTACTACGTCAACTTCCTTCAACATCTTATTTAATTTTCTCAACTTCAACTTACTCACAATTCTCCCTCTTTCTTTTACTCATTCCTCTTAAATAACTCACATTTATTGTACCTATTTTTTATAACTTTCAAAAACTATTATATTTCTCCCTCCAAATTCAAATATATCAAATATTTAAAAAATTAACAAAAATCCCCTCTACATTCTACCTCCTATTTCGTTAGCTTTGAATTGAAACCCTTTTCAAAAATACCTTTTTAACTTTGAACATTTCCATTATCGTTAGTATTTTCATTATTGTTAGTATTTTGTTTAGAAAATATGCATATATTCTAAAAGCCGCATTTTAATTTAAAGGTGTTTTTTAAGTTTTTAATTAAGAATTTAGTTAGGGTATTATTGAAATATTTTAAGATTCCTTTTGAACTATGATTGGTTTTGAGAGGTCTTCTTTGATAGCAGAAGTTGCTTGCAGTTGGGAAGTCTAATTTTTAGTTTAGTTGGGAAGTCTAATTTTTAGGTTTGAGTAGTCGGAGTAGGAACAAGAGGTAGGTAGGTTCAATAGGGTTTCTGGTAGAAATTTACTAGAAATTGACGAAGCCAAGTTGTGTAAGACATCTTGTACGCATTTGTTGATGTAGTCAAGTTCTTTTCACTCGGCGGTGCCCGTGTAGATCCAACAAAACTACTTATTGGCATGACTTTGATACCATGTTAGGAATCACGGATGATATTGTCCACTTTGAGCATAAGTTCTAATAGTTTTGTTTTGGGCTTCTCCAAAAGGCCTCATTATGAATGGAGTTAGTATTCCTTTCATAAACCTATGTTCATCACTTATAAACCCATGATCATCCTCTAAATTAACCAACCTGAGACTCTCTCCGATGCAGGTGTAGATCTAACAAAGCTACCTATTGGTGTCTTATTTACATTTTGCTAACGGTTTACTTTAAATTTGCATAGTTTTAAATCCATGATTCATAGCTGAATGATCTATTACAATAATCTCTATAATATAATGTGATATTTTGTTTAATTTGTAAACTACAATGGGCAGCAGAGCGAGACACTCACAGTACAAAGTGTGGTTCTCGGTGTTCCTAATCTTTTGTTTGAGATGAACAATACTCGTTAATGTGCCTCCATTTCTCGTCATGTAACGCCTTGTAAGATTCATGTCTTGTGTCGTAAATTTCAGGGGAGTGTCTTAGGGAACAATAACAAGAAACAAAAATTAAGAACCAAGAACCAAGAACAAGGACAATAAACTAATAAGAATCAAGATCTAACTTCTTAAAACTAAAAACCAAGAACCTCCTTACCGAGGTCTTTAGATCATAACCATATTTAAGAACTCAGAACTTAGGACCATCATAGACAGATTAAGAGCCTAAAAGAAAGCTAACTAGGGACCATCATAGACAGATTAAGAGCCTAAAAGTAAGCTAGTTATTGATTCATTGTATTCATTCCAATTCTCTAATGTCCCCTCGTGATATGTCTAACATCGATCTCCACGATTATAAGAACTTTTAGCTAGATTTGTTATGAATTATTGGGAGGAGTAGTCCCACCTCGGTTAATTAAGGGGAGGATCATGGGTTTGTAAGTAAGTAATACTATATTCATTGGTACGAAGTCTTCAGGAAAACTAAAAGCAAAGCCATTAGAGTTTATGTTCAAAGAGGACAATATTATACCATTGTGGAGAGTCGTTTTTTCCTTACGTAGTATCAGAGTCATGCCCTTAACTTAACCATGTTAATAGAATGCTCAAGTGTCCAACAAAGAAATTGTGAGCCTTGAAAGTGTAGTCAAAGTGACTCACATGTCGAACAAAGAGTGTGTTTTGTTTAATGGCTCTAGAGAAGGAGTGAAGCCTCGATTAAGGGGAGACTGCTTGAGATCTCTAGAGAAGGAAGCCTAGGGAGGCTCTATGGTGTACTTTATTCGAGTGGAGAATTGTTGAGGATTATTGGTTCGATGGCTCCAGAGAAGGAGTAGAGCCTCGAATAAGAGGAGGCTGCTCGAGAGCTCTAGAGAAGGAGATCTTAGGAGAGGCTCTATGGTGTACTCTGTTTAAGGGAAGAATTGTTGAGGATTATTAAAAGGAATAGTCTCATATTGGTAAATTAACGAGAAGATCATGAGTATATTGGTAAATAAGAAATTCAATCTCCATTCGTAAGAGTTATTTTGGAAAACCAAAAGTAAAATCACGAGAGCTTATGCTCAAAGTGGATAATATCATATCATTGCGAAGGGTTATTATTCTTAACAAATTGTGGACTCATTTAAGAAAATAGTTATTAAGTTGAGCACGTTCAAGAAAATGATTAGAAATTATTAACAAGTTATTAACTTAACAAGTTGTGGGCACATTTAAGTATATTCAAATTATAAATATTGGTTTAGAAGGATGTGGACCAAAGATAAATGAGGAACCTTTCTTCGATTTTGACTTGATTTTAAGCTGTATGCCCCAAAAATTTGTGCCTAATATCACATAACTTTGAACTGGATCCTTCTTTTAGGACAGAGTATATTAAATCTTGCAAGATAAGGTTAATCATTTTGCAATGTTGAATCTTGCCAAAGTTTGTTTTTGCATGGTTAATAAAGAAAATATAATCATAGTTTATTTTTGGAATGTTGAATCTTGCCAAAGTTTCTTTTTGCAATGTTAATCAAGAAATATATTGCACGAGTTCCATCACACGGTTTATTTTTAGTTTGCTCAATTTTAAATGTTAATTATGAGAATACATTGAATCTTGCAAGATAATTATTGAAGTTAGAAAAATAATTCAAGCATCTTAATTTATTTTTGTTCTTTTAATTTTGTCTTGGTTATGGACCGTTCTTTTTTATTTGCTTAATTAATTCATTCTTAAGTTCTTTAATTAAAGGTGTTGTACATAAAATAAGTTACCCTATTCTCGAATTATTTTTAAAAAAATTTGAATGTATTTACCCTATTCTCGAATTATTTTTAAAAAGATTTGAATGTATTTTTTATACTAAGTTCTTTATCTTGGTGGCACTTTATTATCATATATATACTATGCTCCAATTTTAAAGGTAACCTATACTAGTTTTTTTTTTCTTTTGTCAAATGAGTGGTGATGGTTAGTTTCCAAATAGTAAATAAAAGTTAATATTTTCTTTTCTTAAATAGTGATGGTAAACTAAGTCATCAATGGTCCAATTGATCATCCTATTAATTATACCAGAGCTTTCAAAATGTTCAACAAAGATTGGTTGTAAATGAATTGGTATGAGAATATAAGTAACAGTACACTTTATTTTTCTGACACATACTTGACAAAATTTACTGTCTAATAGTGCTACTGAGGAGTACATGGAAGGAGCATAAAAAATTCTACCAGAAGAAAAGGAAGGTAGGAATATGAGAAATTATGATATCCAAACCATATATGAACACCTAATCATTAAGGAAATGGACCCTAAATGTAATGTTTGGTATCATCATGAAGAAATAGGTGAAGAGGATGATGTTGAAAAAGAAGTTGATAATGCTTTTATGTTGGAAGCAACCAACTTGTATAAGAGAACATATACCAGAGAGGAGGATAAGAATGATTCTTTTACATCAAGGAAAGGAAAAAATATTTCTCACAAAATCTAAGAGGCAAACACTCTATTGTACACATGATGTACAAAATATACAAAAATATCAACAGTTGTGGCATTGTATAAACTTAAAACATTTAATGGTTGGTCAGATTCTAGTTCACAAGGCCTTGTGGAACTTTTGTATGACATGTTCGGTATCGATAATCTCATTCTAATATCTATTTATGGATTTAGAAAATTGTGAAGGAATTTGATTTAGGCCACTAAAAAATTCATGCATGTGTAAATGATTGTTGTCTATTTAAAAATGAGAAAGGAAAGTTAGAAAGTTGTCCTCATTATAATACTTCAAGGTGGAAGGTTGTCGAAAAACGAATGCAATTAAGCAAGGTATGCCTGCTAAGGTATTAGATACTTTCCTATAATTCTGCGACTTAAATGAATGTTTAAAATATGTGAACTGGATGAAAGTTTACGATGACATTCTCAACATAAAAATACGGATGGAAACATAAAAGTCCTCATTGCAGTCTCATCCTTTTGATGTCAATGTGAACAAATCTCCTATTATTGCCCTCCCTGAACACTTTTCACCTAAGGGTAATGGGAAGACACTAAAATCTAATCATATTTCAATTCCTACAATAGACTTGTCAGCTACTTGCACAAGATTAGCAATTCGTAGGCAAAAAGAAGTTTGTAATGGAAATAGAATTGGAAAAGAAGATCATGTAATTAGTGGAAAGCCCTATGAAACAACAACTCTATAAAAAAGAAAAAGAGGTTCTACAAAGATGAAGACAATAGTTCTTGATGGACAATCTAGAGTGAAACTTGTTTTTAATCAATATGGACCACCCATAGGAGATGAATTTGTAGGATTGGCTTCTCTTCTTGGTCTACTTGTAAGAGAGGTTGTACATGTTAGGTTAGAGAATTTGAAGAAATTACCACAAGGCTAAAATTAGTGTTATGGTAGTCTATCCAGGTATGAAGTTATTTTAATTCATTTATCTAGTTCTAATCATTTGTATCATATTACTCCTAACCATTTGGTACTTCTCACGTACAATGTGAAAAACAATTATTAGAGAATTTTTATTTTTTAACAAATGGGTAGATTATGGAGGGCTGGAAAATCTCGTATGGTACAACAAATTTACAATGCCCCTAACGAAAGAAGCACTACTGTATCTTATGCCATAAAATTTGCAATCGGCAGATGATTGGATGGACTTTGTCAAAGAAAAAACTAGTGCAAATTTCATGGTAATGAATATTTATATATCGAAAAAGTTACACATGATATTTTAGAAATTATTATATACTTTGATATAACAAAAACATAGGTTGTCTTATTGAGTAGTTGAAAAGTGAAAACTTTAAAACCATGGAGAAGAGACAACTCCCTCGTAGTAGGAAATGGTATGCCCGTTTGGCTAAAAAGATGGTAAATATCGATATTACTTTAGTTTTATTCTACTCTCGTATTGTATTTGTGAATTTAGTATATTTATTTCATTTTGCAAAAGAAAATTTCTTCGAATCCAACTTCGATCTCAAGGATTATGTTATGGACAAAGGCTCACACAAAGAAGGATGGACAACCAATGAATGCACAAGTTGCTAAGACACTCGTATGTTAAACTTATTTGAAAATTACTTTGTTGATATCTTATTGGGTAGGTGAAAAGTTTGCAAGTATTATGTTTGTTGATATCCTTTGTTTACGAAATATGTGAAATGAGTGGTTGAAATGGTTTCTTATTGGTATAAGCGCATTGAACAAATAAATGATTTTAAAGGATATTTTGCTTATAGCATGTAAAACATGTGTGTGGGGGGTGGGGGTGGAGGTGGAGGGGGAGGGGATGAAAACTTTAGATAAAAGTACTTGATTCGATTTTTTTTCCAATAGCATGTGTTAAACTTATTTGAAAATGACTTTATTTTTTTATTTTTTATTGGATATGTGAAAAGTTTGGAAGTATTGTGTTTGTTGATATCTCTTGTTTATAGTACATGAAATGGGTTGTTGAAGTGGTGTTTTATTGGTACGAGCACGTTGAACAAACAAGTGGTGTTTTATTGGTATGAGCACGTTGAACTAATAAGTGGTGTTTTCGTGCAAATGATGAATTTGAAGATGACACCTTATCTACATAATAAACTTCAAGACTTATGAATTTGGTGTTTTTGTTAACTACTTTATGTTTTTTTTGTACTTGCATTGAGCAAAAACTTTATCTTGCATCATTTAAACTTCTTTATTTTCTAATGTGTAAGTATATTATGAAACTTCAATCAAGACTGGATATTGTTTTGTAATTAATATATTATAAAATATTATTCTATGTACGTGAGTTTCAAAATTAGCTGAGAGTAACTTAGTCAAGGAAAAAAAACTGTATCTTATATAGCAATGACCAAAAGGTATGACGAAATTTATATAGCGAAAGATAAATGCTATCAAATATGCATTATGATAATTATAATAATTATACATGATTCATTTATCTAAATATAGCATAAAATTGAGTTATAGTATTATGAAAATGTTATTATAAATTAAAATATAACACATTAGGTTAGCAATATTATACATATTATAGCTTAATAAAAAATGCTATAAAATATTTTTCATAGTAACGAATATAAGTTATAATTTGGTACCTTTCTACAACATCAATTATAGGTATAAAAAATGCTATAAAAAGTCTTAAACTGATAAGAATCACGGTGTTCCAAATGAACCTATTGCCAAGAAGATTCAAAAAATGTCATGAAGATTCAAAAAAATATGTCAACAACAGAATTCGCACCTACGCGCGAAGAGATCATTTGATTTCAAACCTGTCGCATTAACCACTCAAGCACATCAACATTTGTTAGAAAAAACTATGTTTAATTTCATAAATTATGTAAAAGTCAAATGGTCAATTTGACTTATTCTTTGTGGAGATTAAAGGGGATCGGGAATAAATTCCGTCCACAAACATCTCGAATAAATTCCGTCCACAAACGTCTTTTGTCGGGAGACTATAAATACCCACAATATGTTATGTAAAATTCAGATTCGTGGATGAATGTAATTCAGATCTCAAATTGAGACGTTTCTCTTAGAAATTCGAGGATCATATTTGCCATTTCTAAGTTTCAAGCAATTCTTGTGGTAGAATTGCACCCGAACCATTCAATCAAGCCTTGATCAAGTTAGATTGTGGAGTGGCTCAATTTAGAACAAAGTTTCCAAATCTTGCTTCTAGATCTTCGATCGTAAGAGGTAATCTAATTCTAGCCTTATCTCTTGGTTGATCCAAATTTCGTATAAAGAGGTGTTAATTACTTTTGATTCAAGAGTTCTTACTTCAACAAAAGCTTGCATCGTTGGGCTGAGGATTAGGGTTGCCTTATCAGTTTGGTATCAGAGCGTAGGTTTACATCTTTGTGGCCGACTCTAGAATTGATTTTATCTTTCATAAATATAGGTTCTATCTCTTTTCTTTACGTTGTTTGAGTCTTGAAACACTATAGGTTCCTTCCTCTTATGCAGTTCCTTTTCCTATTTATTCAAAGACTGTAAAGGAGCTAGAGGTTGAGTCTGACAGTTCACTCTCATTCATCTTTCATTTTCTTCGCCCCTCCCTGAATTTATTCTTTCACTGTAACTATTAGTGGGATAGGTTCCGTCTCATTCATCTTTCGTCTCCATTCACTTGTCGGTTTCACCCATTGCCTTCTTTCATTCATAAGATAAATAGGGTCAGGTCATATCGGTTCCGGTTCAGTCGCTGCAAGGAATTGAGGAGAATGCATAAGGAGTTAAGACTTGTTGTAGAGGGGTGAAAGAGCGAGACCAAAGGGAGAGGGGCAGGCAATGCAATTGGGAAAGGAAACCAAGTTGTAGAGGTTCAGGGAATGGAATTAATTGCTTTACCGCCGAGTTGGAGAGGTTACGGAGTGAAAGAAAGAATGAATAAGGAGTGTTTACAGGAGAGGACATTCATTTGCTGCAGCGTACCTTGTAAAAGAAGGAGAATGAGCAAGAGCTGTTCCTGAATAAATAGGTGAAGGGAAGGTCATATCGGTGAAGGAGAGAAGACGAAGACAGAGGGAAAATGATAAGCGCCTACACTGCTGGAATTTGCAAAGCTAGAGGTCCTTCTAGAATCCTTGCAAAACACTCACAGAGAAAGCTAACTTAACGGATTGATTCCAACCAAGAGCTGGTTAGAAGATGAATGACTCTTAGATCGAACTTGGAATCTATGATGGTCACTCTTAGATACCAAGACAATTCACTCCAGAATTAGCTTGATCAAAACTAATTCAATGAATCGGTTTAAACATCAAACCTAAA
>NC_036638.1:12799828-12806197 GCF_002806865.2 Cucurbita pepo subsp. pepo
GGTTTGTAAAGGCTATATAAAGCCTTCTTTTCTTTGATTAGACATCAGATTTTGGAATTGAGAATAGAATTTCTATTTTAGCTTTGTTGAGAGCTAAACTTTCTTTGCAAATTCTTGTGTTTAGAACTTGCATGTAGAGTCATTCAAGTGGTATTGATCAAACCTCTTGTGGAGTGATTCGAATCACGAGTTTAGAAACGAGTTTTCTTTACTCTTGATCTTGATCATCAAGGTAATCCGTTCCATACTTTCCCTTGGGTTGATTTCCATATCAATATGTTTCGAATGAGCATGAAACACCGGATTTCTAGCAAGTTTTAATTGGTCTGACGCGTACGCAACAACCTTGTCAGGTTGCATTAATATGCAATCTAGCTATTTTTTGATGCATCGCTGTATATCACGTATACCGCCGAGCTTTTTGGAACCGTGAGCACTAGGGCGGACCCTAGTTTTTGTTTTAAATCCTGGAAACTAGCCTCATAGGCATTGTCCCACAAGAAAGTGATAAGATAAGGAATCAACTACAAGGGGAATAAGATTCGGATTACCTTGTTGATCGAATATCTCAAGGCAAGAACATTGTTTGAGATTCGAATCACTCCACAAGCAAGATCGATCATGTCTAGCTTGAATGATTCTTGTTGATCAAATATCTCAAACACTTGTTTGAGATTCGAATCACTCCACAAGCAAGATTGATCATGTCGAGCTTGAATGATTCTACATGCAATCTAAACTACATAGAATTGCAAAGAAACTTAGCCATTGGCTAAAGAAAAGCACAAATGCTTCTTTTACTACATTTTCCAAGTCTTCTTACAAATACAACATACATGGCTTTATATAGCCTCAAAATGAAACTACTAAAGGCATTCCAAGAGTTGTAACATTCATACTTAATGGCCATAATGAGCCATTATGTAAATGTAACCTAAAAAATCTTAAAATACAATAACTCTAAATTACTCTAAATTGTAACCCACCCAAAATTTACAACAATCAAACTTCATTCTTCTTCAATGTAGCATGAGTTGAAACATCTTTTGATAATTTTGACAACCTTTTCTTCACATCTTCATTGAAGTATATTGTATGATTGATGTCTCTTGGTTCATATCAGAAAGGTACGCCCTTTTTTGTGAATTGGGTGAGAGACGAGGCTATTCTAGCGAAGTCTTGGAAAAACCTTCGATAGTAACCTGCCAATCTCAAGAAACTTCGTACCTCGGTGACCATAGTTGCGCATTCCCATTTCATGACGACTTCTATCTTGGTGGGATCTACTGAAATTCTTTCTTTAGACACTACGTATCCCAAGAACGAAACCTGTCATTGCCAAAATTCACTTTTGAGAATTTGGCATGTCACTTATTCTTCCTCAAGATAATTAGGGCTTTTTCAATGTGTTCTTGGTCCATTTTCAAGTATATTAGGATATCTTCTATGAACACGATCACAAACGTGTCTAGGAACTCCTTAAATACTCAGTTCATTGAACACCGCTGGGGCATTGGTGAGGCTAAATGACATCACTATAAATTTGTAGTGACCATATCTAGTTCGAAAGGCTGTTTTTTGTACATCTCTGTCTTTAATTTTAATTTGGTGGTATTCTAATTGAAGATCTATTTTTTAAAATACTGTTGCCTCTCGAAGTTAGTTGAATAGGCCCTCGATGCATGGAAGTGGGTATTTGTTCTTTATTGTTCTCTTGTTTAGTTCTCTATAGTCAATGCACATGCGCATCGAACCGTCTTTCTTTTTAACAAACAACACTGGCGCACCCCAAGGGGATCGCTAGGTCGAATGAAGCCTTTGTCTATCAGGTCTTGTAGTTGTAGTTTAAGTTCTTTTAATTCCGGTGGGGCCATGCGGTATGCAGCTTTTGGGATGAGTCCCATTCCTAGTTCAAGTTATATCCCGAAGTCTACCGCTCGTGAGGGAGGGACTCCTGGCAGGTCCTTTGGGAAGACATCAGAGAATTCATTTACTACGGGTACCATTATCGAGAATCCATGAATTAGAACTAGTAGAATGAATTGATCATGTAGATACTGAAGACAAACCTGCATCATTGATGTAACGGTCAGAATTACCAGAACAACGATGATTGAGTGCAAATAAGGCTTGTATTATCTGTTAAAATTGCTTAGAAGAAAATTTTGAAATGAAATAAGGTGACTGTTCTACTATATTCAGGTGAGAAGCATCAACTATATTTTCAGATGCTCGATATCCACGATTCCTGTGTTGATTGACTTGTACTATCTTTCCATAATAATTTTTTTTTCGACATCGATCTTCTATATGTTCCCGTTTATCACAAAATTTATAGTGAAACTTGAGGGTTCAACAATCATCAATTATGACTAGTTCTATTACGGTATACACATGATTTGTCCTTGGTGAATTTTGAATATGTTGTCTTCTTCTGCACTACCGCCGCCAATTGAGAAAGTCTCAATAGATTTAGAAGTTACTTGACGTTGCAACTCACATTAGGTAATGGAGTCCTCATCAATATGTTAGATTTCACCGTTTTATAAGACTCATTGAGCCCCATGAGTAGTTGCATCAACTTATCTTCTTCCCGTTGATCAACATGTATTTGACGTAGGTTACATGTAAATGGTGCGTGGTGCACTTCCAATTCATCCCATAGTGCTTTGAGCTCGGTGAAATATGCTGACAGTTCCATTGTTCCGTGTAACATCATTGCTAACGACTTTTGTATCTGAAAAAACTGCTGGAGCATTCTAGAATTGATTCGTGAAGATAAATCCACACTTGATGAGCTGTCTTGGTAAGAATAATACCTTCAGCGATATTTTCTTTAATTTGATTGAAACAAGTGAATATCGTGGTTGACCAGATGAATGAAATAAGGATGTGTAAATTCAACATCCGAAGTTTTGAAGCTGGATTTGGCTGATTCTGCGATTAAAAAATAAAAGAAAATTTGATATGTAAGAACACTAATATCAATGCTTTGATACCATGTTAAGAATGAGAAACAAAAGTGGGATCGAATGCTCACTATGTTCATAAAGTACAATCTTCATAAATGTTCACTATGTTCATAAATGTTCACTATGTTTAAATAGGATACAAGTAACAGACTGGAAGCAACAGACTGGAAGCGATGTTGGAAAGCCAAATTTTCTTGAGTTGACGCATGGCACATGCAGATTGGATCGAAGCGTCTATAAGTTTTCGGGTTAGATGGCGGCAGCGGTTCAGGTGGATCGCGGGTCGGCTGCGGTTTGGTTCAGGTCGAATTAGTGGGTCGTGTCTCGATTCAGCTTTGGCTGCGTTGCTCTGCTTATCGTCTCACTCGTGTCTGTCGCCTGCCCAGACGCGTTGCTCCTTCTACCAGTTGACATGTGGCATGCTGGTGTTTTCTCTCTCCTCCAGATCGAAAAAAACACGATTCTCGATTAGTTTTTCATCATTTTTCTCATTTTCATTTATAATCTAAACTTCAAATCAGTTCATTATCTTCACCAAAGTTTGTACATTATAGATGTCAAAAGTAGGTACTAATAAGAATCACGGTGTTCCAAATGGACCTATTTGATAAGAATCACCTTTTGCCAAGAAGATTCAAAAAAATATGTCTATAAATCAAACCTGTCGCATTAGCCACTCAAGCACATTAACATTTATTAGAAAAAACTATGTTTAAATTCATAAATTATGTAAAAGTCAAATGGTCACTTTGACTTATTCTTTGTGGAGATTAAAGGGGATCGGGAATAAATCCCGTCCACAAATGTCTCAAATAAATCTCGTCCACAAACGTCTTTTGTCGGGAGACTATAAATACCCACAATATGTTATGTAAAATTCAGATTCGTGGATGAATGTAATTCAGATCTCAAATTGAGACGTTTCCCTTAGAAATCCGAGCATCATATTTGCCATTTCTAAGTTTCAAGCAATTCTTGTGGTAGAATTGCACCCGAGCCATTCAATCAAGCCTTGATCAAGTTCGATTGTAGAGTGACTCAATTTAGAACAAGGTTTCCAAATCTTGCTTCTAGATCTTCGATCATAAGAGGTAATCTAATTCTAGCCTTATCTCTTGGTTGATCCAAATTTCGTATAAGNAAGCACAAATGCTTCTTTTACTATATTTTCCAAGTCTTCTTACAAATACAACATACATGGCTTTATATAGCCTCAAAATGAAACTTCTAAAGGCATTCCAAGAGTTGTAACATTCATACTTAATGGCCATAATTAACCATTATGTAATTGTAAACTAAAGTAAATTAAGAGTCTTAAACTACATTAATGAAATACAATAACTCTAAATTGTAATCCACCCAAAATTTAAAACATGAAACTTCATTCTTCTTCCATGTGGCACGAATTGAAATATCTTTTGATAATTTCAACAACATTTTTTTCACATCTTCATTGAAGCATATTGTATGATTTCTCTCTTGGTTCATAACAAAGGAGGTGTTAATTACTTTGATTCAAGGGTTCTTGCTTCAACAAAAGCTTGGATCGTTGGGCTGAGGATTAGGGTTGCCTTATCAGGTACATTCACTCTTATCGTCTTGGAAAGAACTCTCAGAACATAATTTTCTAGAACACTTTCTTACAAGTTCTTTCACGAAATATGTGGAGAACACTTTCTAGAATATTATATCAAAATCTCATGCCTTAACTCATAAGAAATGGTTTGGATTTGAGAAAAAATCGTTAAAGATCACTTGCGAATCTTATCGGTTCTTGATGCAAAACGAAACTCCAGTCACTCAAATCTCCTTCTTCCTTCGTAGGAGGAGTTCTTGCCTCAACATCATGGCTGGAGGCGACTTCCGACGGTGGTTCGATGAGTTTTTCGGTGGTTCGAAATTTGAGTTACTAACGAAATGGGATGAATATTCTAATAGGAAATGACAACCGGCAACACTCAGAGCCCTTTTGAGGGACGAGAAGTGAATGTACTCAAATTTTGGGAAAATGCCAGCTAAGGCCTACCAAGTGGCCCTACCATTGGTTTTGGTTATAATTGTATGTTGAATGATGACACGTGCCCGTGACTTTGCACGTGACATATGCTCGTTTATGCAAATTGTTATGCAATGATATGTATGTGAGATGATACGTGAATATCATGTTGTATGTGATGAATTGATATATTTACGATATGATATGTTTGAAGGCATGCTCAGGTTATATTATGTGATTATTATGATATATGATATGATATGATATGTGTGTTAGGATCGCTCAACCACGCACACTCGATCAAGATGAACACAAAGAATAGAAGAGAGAAAATTAAAGGAGGAATATTGGCTAAAGGTTTTAGTGATGGCTTCAGGTATGTACCAAGAGAAAATACAGAGAATGAAGAAAGTACATTTTGTAAGCATTGCCTAATGGGGTATATACAGGATTTCAATTTACTAAATATAGCTTTCAAAGATTTAACCACCTACGAGATATAATTTATCAAATATATCTCTATCAAATCTTTACTAAATATCTATCATATATACTTCTACCAAATATTTACGAAATATCTACCAAATATATCTCAAGATCTTTATTGTAAATAGGCATCAGGCTCCATATCCCAACAATCTCCCACTTGGAAACTGATCCAGTCAACCCCAACAATCTTCCACTTGGATACTGATTTAATCAATGAAGAATTTCATTCTCAATCTGTACCATACCTGATATGAATCCAACAACTGATCACTTCCATGTACCCGAACGAGCAATTACAAGAAGCAATACAAAGAAGATTCAAGTATCAAATCAAGAAAATAATGGAGTGGCTGACATTGGAAAGTGATTAGAAGACTTGCCTTTGGTAGTTGAACTTCCAATTAAGACAATTTATGAATACCTTATTTTCTTCAATTTGTACTTAAGAGCATTTATTAGTAGTTTGTATAAATGCCTTATTTTCTTCCATTTGTATTTAATAGCATTTATTAGTGATTTGTGGTCGGTGGCTGAACTTTATTATGTTAGGGTTACCTTTTGGTCCTATTTAAAGGCATGTAATGTTCATGTTTGGGATGATTTGTGGAATACAGACAAAACCTTTGTGTTTTCTTGATACCCTTTTGGTGTTATTCTTTTTCAAACCTTGCTTTAGGTTTGATGTTTAAACCGATTCATTGAATTAGTTTTGATCAAGCTAATTCTGGAGTGAATTGTCTTGGTATCTAAGAGTGACCATCATAGATTCCAAGTTCGATCTAAGAGTCATTCATCTTCTAACCAGCTCTTGGTTGGAATCAATCCGTTAAGTTAGCTTTCTCTGTGAGCGTTTTGCAAGGATTCTAGAAGGACCTCTAGCTTTGCAAATTCCAGCATTGTAGGCGCTTATCA
>NC_036638.1:12810412-12814309 GCF_002806865.2 Cucurbita pepo subsp. pepo
TATGTTATAATATGTGAATTGTTTAATAATAATTATGGTACGATGTGTTCAAGGATATGTTTGAGATAGGATACGAGAAGGATGCACAAAACGAAATGTAACGATAGGAGTAAAATACGTTCATGAAATGTTAAGGTTAGGTTACAAACCGGAATGATATGGACAAGAGAGATTGATGGAAGAATACGATTAGGTTACGGGTACAAAGGGATAGGTTTGTGATAGATTGATAGAACGATAGCGTTAGAATACGTTATTGTGATGATATGACTAAGGTACGTTACGCAATGATATGTCTGTGATAGGTATAAGAACGTTAAGGCTATGGTAACTTAGAGAACGATATGATACATTGTATGCTAGATTATTATGCTTAAGTACGTAGTCATGTGAACGTGAATGTATGCTATGTATGCTGTTTAGTCTAATGTGATGTGTAATGCATGTAACGATATGTTGTTCTTGAATGGTTATGACATGATTGTATGGAATGTTTGAATGTAAACAACATGAATTGTATGACATGAAATACGGTAAACTATCTGGAATCATAACTCCGATTGGAATATGTATGAAATGTAAATTGTAAATGAGAAAGACATGAATCATGGAACGTGACGGGGGGTTATGTTCATTAATGATAAATGTAGAAGTAGTGGGGATGATAAGATAAGGAATCAACTACAATGGCAATAAGATTCAGATTACCTTGTTGATCGAATATCTCAAGGCAAGAACCTTGATTGAGATTCGAATCACTCCACAAGCAAGATCGATCATGTCTAGCTTGAATGATTCTTGTTGATCAAATATCTCAAACACTTGTTTGAGATTCGAATCACTCCACAAGCAAGATTGATCATGTCGAGCTTGAATGATTCTACATGCAATCTAAACTACATAGAATTGCAAAGAAACTTAGCCATTGGCTAAAGAAAAGCACAAATGCTTCTTTTTCTATATTTTCCAAGTCTACCTTACAAATACAACATACATGGCTTTATATAGCCTCAAAAATGAAACTACTAAAGGTATTCCAAGAGTTGTAACATTCCTACTTTATGGCCATAATTAGCCATTATGTAAATGTAACCGAAATTAAATAACAAGTCTTAAAATACAATAACTCTAAATTACTCTATATTGTAACCCACCCAAAATTTATAACCATCAAACTTCATTCCTCTTCAATGTGACATGAATTGCAACCTCTTTTGATAATTTTGACAACATTTTCTTCACATCTTCATTGAAGTATATTGTATGAATGATGTCTCTTGGTTCATATCATTCTCCACTTCTTCAAGAGGATTCGTCCTCGAATCTATTTGTGAAACTTTGCTGCAAAACATAAGATATGAAAATACAAAGGCCCTCACAACAATCTCTCATGTGTATACACTCAAGGATTTTTTTTAGGCCACTCTTTTTACACTCATTTACACAAATGAAGCTCTCATTCTCACCTCTCAAAATTTTAAATAGAGCAAAGATTGAATTTTGAACTCTGGGTCAATTAAAAACTAAAAAGATGAAAATAAATAAAAATCAAATTGAGAAGAAACGCAAAGGAAACATATATCCGATCTTGAGCCTGAAGCTCTGATACCAAATGATAAGATAAGGAATCAACTACAAGGGGAATAAGATTCGGATTACCTTGTTGATCGAATATCTCAAGGCAAGAACACTTGATTGAGATTCGAATCACTCCACAAGCAAGATCGATCATGTCTAGCTTGAATGACTCTTGTTGATCAAATATCTCAAACACTTGTTTGAGATTCGAATCACTCCACAAGCAAGATTGATCATGTCGAGCTTGAATGATTCTACATGCAATCTAAACTACATAGAATTGCAAAGAAACTTAGCCATTGGCTAAAGAAAAGCACAAATGCTTCTTTCTCTATATTTTCCAAGTCTACCTTACAAATACAACATACATGGCTTTATATAGCCTCAAAAATGAAACTACTAAAGGTATTCCAAGAGTTGTAACATTCATACTTTATGGCCATAATTAGCCATTATGTAAATGTAACCGAAATTAAATAAAAAGTCTTAAAATACAATAACTCTAAATTACTCTAAATTGTAACCCACCCAAAATTTACAACAATCAAACTTTATTCTTCTTCAATGTAGCATGAATTGAAACATCTTTTGATAATTTTGACAACCTTTTCTTCACATCTTCATTGAAGTATATTGTATGATTGATGTCTCTCAGTTCATATCATTCTCCACTTCTTCAAGAGGATTCGTCCTCGAATCTATTTGTGAAACTTTGCTGCAAAAAATAAGTTATGGAAATACGAAGGACCTCACAACACTCTCCTCACGAGTATACACTCAAGGAAATTTTAGGACACTCCTTTTACACTCAGTTACACAAATGAAGCTCTCATTCTCACCTCTCAAAATTTTAAATAGAGCAAAGATTGAATTTTGAACTCTGGGTCAATTAAAAACTAAAAAGATGAAAATAAATAAAAATCAAATTGAGAAGAAATGCAAAGGAAACATATATCCGATCTTGAGCCTGAAGCTCTGATACCAAATGATAAGATAAGGAATCAATACAAGGGGAATAAGATTCGGATTACCTTGTTGATCGAATATCTCAAGGCAAGAACACTTGATTGAGATTCGAATCACTCCACAAGCATTAGTGATATGAGTCAAAGATTCAAAACAAGCTCAATTCTTCGATATCAAATAGAAAAGAGCTTGGAAGATTTTGCGATCAATATGGATGCAAGGGGATAGAAGCTCCCTCAACCTCCAGACGAAAGAAGGTTAAGACGCATCCAAAACCTTATCATTCATACAGGCCTAGAGAAACATATCAGAATAAACTCGTGCAGTCTCAAAAGCCAACGTATTCAAGAAGAAAGTATACTCCTACAAAACCCCATAAAGGAAAGAAAAGGCAAACTTGCTTCAAATGTTGAAAGAAGGACATTATGCTAATAAGTGTCCAATAAGAGGAAAAATCAATGAGTTGGAAATAGATCAAGAGCTGAAAAATCAGCTACTACGACTAGTGCTAACCGACTCAGAACAATCCAGCGAGGGAGAAATCCTCGAACTCCAAGAAGAATCCGATTCATATTCTAGCACAGAATACGAATCAGAACAAGAAGGGAAGAGGACGTGCGAAGGATGCATAAATGTCCTTACAAAGGATCAAGAAATTCTACTCGAAGTAGTAGAAAAAGTTCTAGATCCAGAAATTCAACAGAAAATTGCTCAACGACTTAGAGATGCCATGACAATCTCTAAGCCACCTGAGAGGGAAGAAAGAAATCCCTACAGACTCCAATCTGTTCTCCAAAGATTTGAAAAACCGAGGGAACTCACTACTCAAGATTTACAAAGAGAGATTAATAATCTCAAACAAGAGGTACATGCGTTAAGATCTGAGACTAGGTTAGAATCTTATATGCTTCGTCAAGAAATTCTCAATCTTCGGGAAAAGCTGCCCGGACAAAGGGAAACGGCGCAACCGAACTTGGAAGAAGAAGATTTTCAAAGTTCCTTCGTTGGAGCCATCACCACTTCTCAATATCAAAAATGGTACGCTCTCGTTACCTTAAAGATTTATGATTTCAAAATCACTCTAAAGGCTCTCATAGATACTGGAGCCGATCAAAATTGCATTCAAGAAGGCCTAATACCTACAAAGTATTTTGAAAAAACTACTGAGGGTGTGAATGTTTGATTAATCCACCACACCTAAATGGTGTGAAAGTTATCTTATTTATAATCAAATAAATTACAAGGATATGGAAATAGTAATAAATGGAAATAACAATAAATGGAAAGATACCTATGGTAATAAGGCAAATATCTAATATTTGCCTTATAATAAAATATCAAATATAATATATA
>NC_036638.1:12817866-12818453 GCF_002806865.2 Cucurbita pepo subsp. pepo
ATACCATGTGAATGTTTGATTAATCCACCACACCTAAATGGTGTTTAAGTTATCTTATTTATAATCAAATAAATTACAAGGATATGAAAATAGTAATAAATGGAAATAACAATAAATGGAAAGATACCTATGGTAATAAGGCAAATATTAGATATTTGCTTTATAATAAAATATCAAATATAATATATACGGGAAAGTATAATTTATTACTAAATATCCTTAACAGAGGGTCTTAGAGGTNACGGGAAAGTATAATTTATTACTAAATATCCTTAACAGAGGGTCTTAGAGGTGCAAACAACAATAAACTCAAAATTAATTACAAACTATCAAAAGTTCATGTTTGTAATGATGGAATTTGCTTCGTAAATTCCTTCCTCTTAGTAAAGGACTTAGAACAAGAGTTAATCCTAGGTACTCCTTTTATTACTCAATTATATCCTTTTAGAATAACTGAAAAAGGGTTAGAATCAAAGGCCTTAGAAGATAAAATTTAACTTCCTTTCACCCATAAGGATTAGTGAAATAAATAACCTTCAAAAGAACACAATTATTCAATCAATAAATGTATTAAAATATAAAGAAAA
>NC_036638.1:12819453-12846637 GCF_002806865.2 Cucurbita pepo subsp. pepo
CCCTTTTTTTTTTTTTTTTTTGCGTTACACTATCATATCAGTCTTTTTTCCTACGACACTATCCTAATGGGCAGCTTGGTTGTGTACCATATACTCTACACACAACCCATATGCGCGAGCATGGAATCACCAAACAGTTCGCACATCGCTGGGCCCATTTTCTTGTCGAGCGAGCCTGGTCTAGTAGCTCCTTATGCCAGACACCCATTAGGATTAATAACTGTCACGACATGTAAAACATAATGATACTTCACCTGCCTAGTGGTGTACGCGTCCGTACTCTCGTGATGGAATAGAGGTATCCCCCAATGCATAAGCACACATAATGCATGAGATCCCAATATTTTTCCATTTTCATTATCATTTAATACAACCTCGCTAGCGTTTCGTACATATCATATCATTTTTTATATCATTTCACATGTCGTTTATCATACATATTGTATCATTTCTCATTTTTTAGTTCTCATATCATACACAACTCTAACGAGGTTATATTTCATGTCATTTATAGTGATTTCATGTCATACATATCATGTTGTATACATACAATTTAAGAGACATAACATAACGTTTTATGTTTTTAACATAACATCTCCTCATATACATCTCATACCATAACATATCGCATCACAATATATCATATTATATACATGTTANCACAAAACAATTTAAACATAACATATCACATCACAATATATCGTATCATATACATGTTAATTTATNACCATAACATATCGCATCACAATATATCATATTATATACATGTTAATTTATCACATATCTCGTACTGTAATATACTTCATATCATATCATATCATATATATATCCGTCATTTACATGCCATATCATAATCATATCATATCGTAAACACTTCATGGTCATATCGTTTCCTATTACTATAGCCTTAACGTTCTTATTCATATCACAGTCATATCGTTACATGAATGTACCTTAGTCATATCGTTACAAGGACGTATCTTACGCTATTGTTCTATCAATCTATCGTAATCTTATCCCTTTCTACCCATAACCTAATCGTATTCTTTTATCAACTGATCCTAACCATATCGTTTTTATCAATCTCTCATATCCATAGAACTTCGGTACGAACCCTAACCTTAACGTTTCATGAACATATTTTACTTCTATCGTTGTCTTACGTTTAGTTGCATCCTTCTCATATCCAATCTGAAACATATCATTGAACACATCGTACCGTAAGTATTATCATGTAATGCACATATCATAACATATACATAACATATTATAAGCATATCGATTCACAAACAATTCACACCTATCAATATATATGATAAGCGCCTACAATGCTGGAATTTGCAAAGCTAGAGGTCCTTCTAGAATCCTTGCAAAACGCTCACAGAGAAAGCTAACTTAACGGATTGATTCCAACCAAGAGCTGGTTAGAAGATGAATGACTCTTAGATCGAACTTGGAATCTATGATGGTCACTCTTAGATACCAAGACAATTCACTCCAGAATTAGCTTGATCAAAACTAATTCAATGAATCGGTTTAAACATCAAACCTAAAGCAAGGTTTGAAAAAGAATAACACCAAAAGGGTATCAAGAAAACACAAAGGTTTTTTCTGTATTCAACCAAAATCCCCCAAACATGAATATTACATGCCTTTAAATAGGCCTAGAAGATAACCCTAACAAAATAAAGTTCAGCCACCAACCACTAATAAAGGGTAATAAATGCTATTAAATACAAATTGAGGAAAATAAGANATATCACAGTCATATCGTTACATGAATGTACCTTAGTCATATCGTTACAAGGACGTATCTTACGCTATTGTTCTATCAATCTATCGTAATCTTATCCCTTTCTACCCATAACCTAATCGTATTCTTTTATCAACTGNTATTCAAGTCAACCTATATGAACCATGACATCAATTTCAATTTAACTTCTCTAAATTTTAGTCCATGTATTAGACTACATGTGAGCATTAGAGACTCAGTGAGTAGTGTCTTGGAGGGTTATATTACTGTTTTAGAGAAATATTGTTAGTGGAAAGAATTTGATAGAGTTTCTTCCTTTTAATGTTCACCNCATATTTTACTTCTATCGTTGTCTTACGTTTAGTTGCATCCTTCTCATATCCAATCTGAAACATATCATTGAACACATCGTACCGTAAGTATTATCATGTAATGCACATATCATAACATATACATAACATATTATAAGCATATCGATTCACAAACAATTCACACCTATCAATANCCAAATCTTCTATTTTCCTCTATTAAATTTTCTCTTTTTCCTCTGCTTCCTTCTTATTAATAAAATTATGTTAACCATTTACTCGGTTAAATTGGGTAAATTTTCCATTTTTTCTTTTAATCAATTCTTACTTCCACATTTCCCTTTTATTTTATTTCTTCCTATATTTTCCCTTTTTTTTTTCTTTTCTATTCTATTAAACAGTTTAATTGTGTTCATAGATATTCACAATGTTCTTGGTTTTTAATTTAATCCATCTATTTGGCTACTAATTTACTAGAATTTATATAAAAGGATTGAAATAAGTTAAATAATTGCAACAATTTAGTTGTGATTTCCTAAAAATGAAATTAGAATAAAAGAAAAAGAATGATTTAATATATACTAGACAATATCTCTCACGTAAATCTACCTCTAGCTATGAAAGTCATTTTGTTTTTTTTTTTTATCAGATTTGACCTTTTTTATTTTTCTATTTTNAAATATAACTATGTCAATAATAAGATCACTTACCTTATTAGCTTATGCTGGTGTCACCAATTTATCCTTAAGAAAGTTCGATTTTGTCCTTCGTATTCAAGTCAACCTATATGAACAATGACATCCATTTCAATTTCAGCTCCTAAATTTTACCATGGTCCATGTGTTAGACTACATGTGAGCATTAGAGATTTTGCCCTTTGTATTCAAGTCAACCTATATGAACCATGACATCAATTTCAATTTAACTTCTCTAAATTTTAGTCCATGTATTAGACTACATGTGAGCATTAGAGACTCAGTGAGTAGTGTCTTGGAGGGTTATATTACTGTTTTAGAGAAATATTGTTAGTGGAAAGAATTTGATAGAGTTTCTTCCTTTTAATGTTCACCAAATCTTCTATTTTCCTCTATTAAATTTTCTCTTTTTCCTCTGCTTCCTTCTTATTAATAAAATTATGTTAACCATTTACTCGGTTAAATTGGGTAAATTTTCCATTTTTTCTTTTAATCAATTCTTACTTCCACATTTCCCTTTTATTTTATTTCTTCCTATATTTTCCCTTTTTTTTTTCTTTTCTATTCTATTAAACAGTTTAATTGTGTTCATAGATATTCACAATGTTCTTGGTTTTTAATTTAATCCATCTATTTGGCTACTAATTTACTAGAATTTATATAAAAGGATTGAAATAAGTTAAATAATTGCAACAATTTAGTTGTGATTTCCTAAAAATGAAATTAGAATAAAAGAAAAAGAATGATTTAATATATACTAGACAATATCTCTCACGTAAATCTACCTCTAGCTATGAAAGTCATTTTGTTTTTTTTTTTTATCAGATTTGACCTTTTTTATTTTTCTATTTTCTTTTTGGAGGAAGTGATGTTCTGGTATGGTATGGTCGGTTGAGGAGAGATAAATGGGGAAGGGAGGAAGGTTTAGTAGAGAGAGATGGGTAAACATGGTTTTTTTTAGTAATCTTCCTTTTTTTAATTTATTTTTATTTATTTAATTGTTTATTATTATTATTGTTATTATTATTATTATTATTATTTTAGCTATTAGAGGAGTTTTATTAAATGATAATGAAAATAAAAAAATATTAAGACCTCATGCATTATTGTGTGCTCATGCATCGGGGGATACCTCTTATTCTTCACGATAGTACGGATGCGTACGCTACGAGGCATGGAAACTATCATTATGTTTTGTCATAATGCTGTCGTGGCGGTCGCAATTCTTAACGGGTGTTCAGCATTGACAGCTACAAGAGAATGATCGCCCGACCAAAAAGGAGCTCAGGAGGTGTGCGAACCGACTGGTGGGTCCATACTCGCACATGTGGACTGTGTCTAGGGAAATTAAGTACACATCCAAGTTGCTTGTTAAGATAGCTGTCGTAGGAAAATAGACTGTTATGATAAGTCCTACTCATGAATTGTATGTGTTTGCATTTAACTCCGATAGGGAGGTTACTTACTGAGTATTTCTTAAAATAGTCAAGTCACGTGCTACTTCTATTTCAGGTAAAGACATCCCCGTGCTACTTCTATTTCACGTAAAGGCAAGACATCCCTGTACGACTGATGACAGTATCACAACTCGAGCCCATGATACATGCATAGGGTAATCGTATCTATTTTCTTAGACTTAGGCTAGACTAGGATGTTTTTAATAGCTGTGTTTTAAGATGAATTTTATGTTTGATGTAGAAATTTAAACACTTGTTTCCTCGTGGAAATGATTATGCTATGATGACGATGACCACTTAAATAAGTAAAAATTTAAGGTAATTACATTTTTTTTTTTAATTGTAGTTTTACATGGATTTATGATTCTTATTTTAAAATATTTGAAATGTTTTCTTAGACATTTCCAATTTTTTTTTTTTTTTAAAAAAAAACTTCAATTGAATTAGTTTGAAATGTCGTAACTGGCAGGTAGTTAACTGTGATTGAAAAAATTGGATGGCCACATTAGGGACATAATGAGAATGAAATATTGTTGACCCACCTCCCTTGAAAGTCTTTAGTATTTTATTCTTTTGTAATCTTAATTTGAGAACGGGGGCTTTCCTTAGGACCTTCCTGGATTCATCCTTTGTTAGCTGGTCCAACACGTTATTTGTTGGCTGAAGAAACAATGGATTGCGGAAGAACACAGAATTGGAAAGTAAGCATCTTTGCTTTTACACACTCAAATTCAATCTTTGTTTTTCCCAATTTAAATTGTTTTCATTGCACACCAATATACATACAAAACCTAATTTTCCCCCATAACATGCCTTTCTTCTCAACCTTCTTCCGCTGTTTCTCTGATCATGAACAAACCAAACAATACGTCTGCAACACCCAGGTCTGTGTAATCAAGGACCCAGCAGCCTCCACGCCCAACCGGAAAAACAAGAATTCTAGTGAACACAGGAAGAGGGTTTGTTTGTAAAACAGGGGAAAATGGTGTCTTGTAACCATATAAGAAGAGTTCTAGTGATTCTTTTTTACTGAAAAAAGTGGGGAATTTGTGGTATCATCATCTTTTTTTCTATTATTTTTAAAACTCTATTGTTTTTTTTCTTGGCATTCATGAACTTTGTATTCATTATGATAATACCTCAAATTTTCAAATTTATATAAAAAATAATAAATATGTTTAGTTTTAGGGGGAAACTTTCCTTCTTCTTCGTTCCCACACGCAACGCCCACGGATCACCACGAACCCCTCCTCAAACGTCACCCACACTCCAGCGACCTGAGAAATAGAGAGACAGAGAAACACTGGCGAGATCCAGAAGTTCAGAGGCTGAGGAAACGGCACAGATCTGCGTCCTTGAGCCTCCAACTAAACCGGTGACATCGCCAGGGTGGGAAACACGTCAAAACCGAGCCTAAGCGGGTAAGAAATCACCGGAAACCATTGTCGGCTTGCAGAGAGAGAAACAGAGGAACCGTCGGAAAAAACGGGCGAGGGAGACGAAACCCACAAACTCGGATCCGGGTCGGAACAACCCGCGACCAAATCCTCTGCAACCCGATCTACTACCTTCAGCCCGAGTTCCCTGTAGCCCACTGACACTGAACCCCCGCGGCACATATCCAACCCAGCCCAGAACCTGCGAACCGTCTGCAACCCGCGATCGACCCGCCTGCGACCCGTGCCTTGACCAAAACTCAGTCTGCACACGCGGCAGCTCGTTGCGTCACGTTTCACCTCCGATGCAAAAAACCCCTCGGCTCCGGCGCGGCTTCTCGGCATGGGAATTCTATCTGCACCGTTACAGGACCTGTTTTGAACCTCAATTATAGTAAATAAGGTCGCTTTAACGCCGTATTTCACCATCTCAAATTTGATTTATGATTATTATTGTGAAATACTAACAAAAACGATGAATGATCCAATAGAAACCGACAATTGGCCATAACGTGGAACGCTTTTGAGGAGCGGGAGCTTACGTTAAATTAATTAGGGAGTATGCCATCTAAAGCCAACCAAATAAGTAGTCCTATCGTCGTTAGGTTATAAAATGTATGTTGTATGTTTGCATGTGCCCGTGGTTTCATACGTGTCATAAATTATATGTTTAGGCCATTATGGATTAATACGTGAATGTTATGCAATGTGAATGCTATGCTGTCTTTAGAGGAATTGATATGATTTGTGATGTTATGTGTTATAACATGCTCGGATTGCATTATGTGACTATTATGATATTTACTGTATGATATGCACGATATGAACTGTTATGTTTGAAAACATGAAAACTAATAAGGAAATCACTACGAGGGAAGTAAGATTCAAATTACCTTGTCAATCGAATATCTCAAGGCAAGAACACTTGTTTGAGATTCGAATCACTCCACAAGCAAAATCGATCATGTCTAGCTTGAATGATTCTTGTTGATCAAATATCTCAACGCAAGAACACTTGTTTGGAATTCAAATCACTCCACAAGCAAAATTGATCATGTCGAGCTTGAATAATTCTACATGCAACCTAAACTACATAGAATTGCAAAGAAATTTAGTCATTGGCTGAAGAAAGCATAAATACTTCTTTTACTACATTTTCTAAGTCTTCTTACAAATACAACCTATCTGCCTTTATATCTCAAAATGAAACTATTAAAGGCATTCCAAGAGTTTAACATTCATACTTTATGGTCATAATTAACCTGTGTAACCTAAAGTAAATAAAGTCATAAAATACATTAATGAAATACAATAACTTTAAATCACTTTAAATTGTAATCCACACAAAATTTATAACAATGAAACTTCATTCTTCTACCATGTGTGGCATAAATTGAAATATCTTTTGATAATGTCAACAACATCTTTTTCGTATCTTCATTGAAATATATTANATGATTTGTGATGTTATGTGTTATAACATGCTCGGATTGCATTATGTGACTATTATGATATTTACTGTATGATATGCACGATATGAACTGTTATGTTTGAAAACATGAAAACTAATAAGGAAATCACTACGAGGGAAGTAAGATTCAAATTACCTTGTCAATCGAATATCTCAAGGCAAGAACACTTGTTTGAGATTCGAATCACTCCACAAGCAAAATCGATCATGTCTAGCTTGAATGATTCTTGTTGATCAAATATCTCAACGCAAGAACACTTGTTTGGAATTCAAATCACTCCACAAGCAAAATTGATCATGTCGAGCTTGAATAATTCTACATGCAACCTAAACTACATAGAATTGCAAAGAAATTTAGTCATTGGCTGAAGAAAGCATAAATACTTCTTTTACTACATTTTCTAAGTCTTCTTACAAATACAACCTATCTGCCTTTATATCTCAAAATGAAACTATTAAAGGCATTCCAAGAGTTTAACATTCATACTTTATGGTCATAATTAACCTGTGTAACCTAAAGTAAATAAAGTCATAAAATACATTAATGAAATACAATAACTTTAAATCACTTTAAATTGTAATCCACACAAAATTTATAACAATGAAACTTCATTCTTCTACCATGTGTGGCATAAATTGAAATATCTTTTGATAATGTCAACAACATCTTTTTCGTATCTTCATTGAAATATATTATATGATTGATGTCTCTTGATTCATATCATTCTCCACTTCTTCAATAAGATTCATCCTCGAATCTATTTGTGAAACTTTGCTATAAAAATAAGTGATGAAAAGAGGTACAACCGTGTGCGAATGAGGAAATTATCATTAACATAGAAAATGGAAGAAATTGGATGCATGAATCTAAATTAGAGACTTCAGGTTCCTTCATATTAAAGGCCATCCATGACACAAGGTATATAGTTAGACACTGACTCGTTCGCCTATAAGGACTGCCACTAAGCCACCCAATGGCTAATATCGCTTGAGGTGGCAAGATTAAATTTGACAAATATTGTGGTTCCGAACAACATTTGTGAATTTGACAACCTTTAGTTCGAAAAGAGACCCATCCAAACTCAAGAACTGAGCTGTCGGAGTCAAAATCAACATCCTAAAATTATTTTGGTAATTTTGGCCAAAATGGACTAAAGAGGGTTAGCAAAGAAGAAAAAGAAAGAAGAAAGAAAAAGGAAAGAAAAGGCAAGGGAGGAGGGAGAGAAATAGTTCAGAAAAATAATTGTCGGAGTCTCCTGATCCACCCCATGAGAGTCCTTTTCCTATCACAACCCCTTCATAAAAATTACTAAAAACGATGAGAAGAGAAAATTTGGACTTTGGACTTTTAGATCGTCCAAATCTTTAAATTGGATTATGGAATTAGAGTTGTTAAGAGAATTGAGCAATTGTTCTACAACAAAAATTTCAGCAAGGCTTGGAATAAAATTTGAAGGACGAACTTAAGTAATTATTTTAAGGAGAACGCCGGCTAAGGCCAACTAAGTAAGTGGTTTTACTATTGGTTCGGTTAGAACTTGTATGCTGTATGATGACACGTGTCACGTGACTTTGCAGATGTCACACGCTTGTTTTATGTGAAAGGTTATTAAATGATATGTTTACAATATGATATGTGAATGTTATGATATATGTTACAATGTAATATGCTTGACGATATGATGCATGTTGTGACATAATATATGAAATGTTATGTGCATAGTATAATACGATATGTTTATGATATGACACATGTTTGACACGATGAGATATATGATATGATTGACATGATTACAGTATTACCTAGAATTCTTGAATTTCTGTGATGGAGGACCTTGGTCCCTTGTCCTTGAGTAGTACCTAGCATTCTTCTTACTTTTGTAGTTATAGAGCTTGTGTAGTATTGTTCTTGGATCTCAATCGTGTAAGTTTCTATGGTTCATAATTCCTGGAGGCATAAGTTGTAACATGCATTCGTAATCATATGAACCCATCATAATAACTAGGATGAGTTGTTCTAGAAAGTCATAGATTCATAATGAATTCCTTAGAGGGTTCTAGAAGGGTCTTGAATCTTTAGGTGTTTCCTCTAGGCGTTTTATAGGTTCTATCTTGGTTTAGGTTCCAAACTTGCCCAATAAACTTGAAATCTCAAACATATCTTTATGTCTTTAAGAATAGACCTTTTGAGAATTAACAAATCATTTGGAGCAGGTATAGACCTTGAATTATCATAAGTAGTCATAGGGGCATTTTGGTCATTTTCCCCCCTAATTCTTGGTTTTGCTAATTAACGAGTTTCAATGGCTTTCAAACTTCACCTCATCATCAAACATCATAAAATAAGATCTACTTCAGAGTTTCATAGAGTTTGGAGGTCATCTAGGTCATGAACCGGAGGTAAATATCCTTAGGGGCATTATGGTCATTTTGCACCATATCTTTGTTTACCGACTTATCCTTATCCAATGACCACCGAATTTAATTTACAACCTCAACATGATATAATATGCTCATTATTAAAATTTCATAGGTAGCGGAGTTCATCTTGTTGATAATTTTAATGTTACTTAAATCTCAAGCAATTTGATCGGTTCAAGGCCTTAACTCACGGTTCTTTGAGATTTTCTTTCATATATTCTTAATTCATACTTGGTTTAGGGTTCATATGAAAATACAAGTCATTCCTACAAGTATGTCTTAAGAAAAGTCCAAGGTGGGTACTTACCTCGTCATCGACGTTCGGAACCTCCACTCTTGAGCTTCCGATATCCGAATTTTTCCAAATTTCCTTTATTAGATTCATATTTGAGTCTAGTTTCAGAAACCATACAAAATTCATGAGAACCAGCTTGTAAGGAGTCTAAATTGATTAAAAAGTGTAGAAAGGTCGTCATATGGCTAACTTTGACTTTTATTAGTCAAAGTTTGACCTTTGACTTTGGACTTCATCTTCTTCCTTGGTTGCTGGAAAAATCACGATTTTCCCTTATCTATATAGACCTCTAATGGATTCGATATCTTCACGAAACCTTTAGATGAAGTTTCAAGGAAGAAGTAGAGACTAAGTTCATATCTTTTTGTGGTCTTTAGCTCAAGTTTTAACCTTTAAAGTTCGCCGAAAAACATGTTTCTCGCCAAAATAAATCTAGAAACTTTTTGTTGGGCAGTCGATTCTAGAGGTTTTCAAGGCTCAATTCTTTCACGAAACATGTTGGAAATCCCATATAGAATGTGTAGGAGTTGGTAGGATGGAAAATGATTAATCACAACCCTCGAATTTAGAAGAAATACGACGAAGAAAAACCCATAATCTAAAAACTTCAAACTCTGAGTTTTAAGAATCCTCGTCATTGGATTCTTGTCTTAAAACATTGCCCAAAACTTCCTATTTATAGATCAAACTTTCACCATCATTGATTGTTCCAGAATCTCCTTTTTTATTTTAAGCGTTTTTGAAATTTGCGTCGGAAATATCTACTCTGATGAGGGTGCTACTCGACATTGAGCTTGAATATCAATCGTTGAATCTAAAGAATGTCGGTCTTTTTAAACATATCCAAATTTTGGTTCGATCCAACGGTTGGATGTGATGATACAATTGATTTTCTTTTGCTCGATAGTTTTGGAACCAATTCTGGTGGTAGACTTTTTTTTAATGGCAGTTTTCTAATGAGTAGGAAGTGTAGGGGTATTTTGGTAATTTACCACATTTCAAATATATATATATATATTTTTTTTTTCCAAAAACTCCATCATTCTTCTAAAAATCCTTCATTCATTTTTTTTGGTTGGTGAGCATCTTGAAATTCCTTATAAATAAGGAATTAAAAATTTGGAAAAAATCCTTGATACTTAACTCCTAAAATTACCTCTTAGAGTATAGAAATGACTGGCAAGACGTGTCTTTACTTAATCCTTTTCATTTCTTTTCTTGGATCCTTTAAATCTTACATGAGTGACTTATTCTCATATGAGATAATTTCAGTTTAGGTGTTACATAACCATAAAAAAAAATTAAAAAATCAATTTTTGTTGGATATTTTATATGCATGCATGATAGAAAAACCAACCCTAAGTGGCTAGTTTTGGTACCACCTGTGCCTAGGAAGATTAAGTAGTTGTGAGAATAATTGACATTAGTTGATGGAATATTTGGATTGTTCTGTGTATGTTGTGTTGTACTATTTTCCTATTGCTGGTACGTAATTATGTTGATATGGTGGATGAAAATTTGTATATCTTCACTTCAAGTATTTGATGGATGTTATCACCCTTTAAACATGTGTGGATGTATGCATGACTATTTGTACAATAGTTCCTCGTGATTGAATGTGTCATTCTTCCTATAGAGAAGGAAATAGTATGAACAATTTAAGACTAGAGTGAGTGCGTCAGTTTAGCTAGACTATAACCTAAGATGGAACCCCTCCAATAGTTCGAGCGTGATAGAATCGTGAGAGACGATTAGAGGGTGAAGACAAGTGCTCTTTACCAGTTGAGACTCAGATAGTCAGCATTAAGAAACCTAGATACGTGGATCTTTGTCAAGACCATCAAACCACCCTAGAGACTTGGAAGACCATCTCGACGATCCTAGAGAAAAAAGAGGTGCCCTATAGGCCGATAGTAGTAAATTCAGTGTCTACAGAGCTTCCACTTCCCTTTCCACTCTAGTAGAGTACCATTGAACTAGGCATGATGTCGGTTAGGGACGTGTGGCATGTATAGAAGGTCAAGCAACTAACCTTGGGCGACTCCTAGGCTATGGAATGGGTTCATCAGTTGCCTCCCAAGGATGACGAGCAGACTAGCTGATAAGGAACCACCAAAAGGGAAGTAAGATTCAGATTACCTTATTGATTGAATATCTCAAGGCAAGAACACTTGTTTGAGATTCGAATCACTCCACAAGCAAGATCGACCATGTCAAGCTTGAATGATTTTGAACATGTAATCTAAATTACATAGAATTGCAGGAAACTTAGGCCTTGGCTATAGAGAAGCAAAAATATTCTTTTTACTACATTTTCAAAGGGCTAAGTTTCTTTACAATTCTATGTAGTTTAGATTGAATAAGTTTCTTTACAATTCTATGTAGTTTAGATTGAATGTTTATAATCATTCAAGCTTGACATGATTGATCTGGCTTGTGGAGTGATTCAAATCTCAAACAAGTGTTCTTTGTTTGGCTTTATGTCCTAAAAACTCATAGTTTGTAAACAAAAACATATTCTATTTTCAATAAAGTTATTATTGATGTTTATTTAGTAAAGATTGTTATTGAATAAAGTGAATTTTACAATTATTAAATCCAATAAACTAAGAACACTCTGACTATAGTATAATTACTTGAACTATATGTAGAGACATAAGAGTGGATCAAGTTCAAGTATATAGTCAAAATGATCTATAGTACATGGATAAGGTTGAGTATCTTATTTTGGGGACACTATGGATGCGGTCCACTTTTGTATATGATATAAACAATACTATCACTAAATTGTAGATGCAGAGACATGTGAGTGGGGCGTACTATGCAATGAGTATTGCATAAGATCAAATCATGAAGAAAATCACTCTCACTTTATAATGTCATTTACTGTTGAGACTGATTTTTTCATTCGATGACCTAGGTAACTTGATCTTAATCCTGAGCTAACCATAAACTCCTGTTTATTCAGAATTATTCTTAGATTTGCATGGGTGAGAGCGGCTCGAGTTTGCCAACTCAATAAGCTTCCCATTTCAGGGGTAAGACTTGGTAAATAATTGGGGACATAGAGTGCAAGACGAAATTCACTCCTACCCACTTTTAGGAATAGTAGAGAGGTTGTTTTCTTAAGTACTGACTCCAGGTCATGAACAAGGGGCCCCACCCTCTCATTGGCCTAAGAGAGATTCGGTTTACTGGTTGGACCACAAACCAATTGTTCATTAGAGGATCAGTGGGACACAAGGAACAAGAAGTAACTTCAGGGGTAAAATAGTAAATTTACCCAGCTCTAGTTACGAACAACCTGTGAAGGATCGACTTACTAATCATGGTTATATCAAATTGACAGAAATATATCTATAGTGAGGGGAGTACAACTACTAGGCTATAGTGGAGTGTTCTAGTAGTTAACAAATGTTGGTTAACAAGGTTAATGAGTTTAGCCGGTTAATCTCGGATCGTTAGAGCCCATGATCTATAGGTCCATTAGGTCCCCCTGCTAGCTCATATCGGACTAAATCATAGAACAGTGTGGCGAGTGAGTTCGAAGTGTTCGAATTCGAATTAGAGAATATGCGCTAAATATATACGATATATTTAACCGTATTTTTGTTTTATTTACGAATTAAACAAAAAGGGAGAATTGAAGTTTAAATAAGATTTAAATATTTTAATTAATATGTGTCGGAATTGATTGGGATTGGCATTTGAATTAATTAAATTGTTTAATTAATCATTTAATATTACTTTCATTTGAAATTAGTTATTTAAATTAATTGTTGAATTAAAATGAAGAAAGTCAAAATGTTGACTTCACTTCACGGAAAAATACACGTTTGAGTTAATGAAATTTTGAGTGTCAATTAGGTTTAACCAAATTTGCATGTTTTCCAAATAAATCCCACAAATTTGAGTGGAATTTTGAATGTCAAAATTTGGTAATCTCACTTTTACATGAACTAATATGCAAATATGATTCTATAAATAGAGTGATCAAGGTACATGGAAAGTCTTCTTGTAAAAACTTTGAGAAAATCCCTTCCAAACTCTCTCTTCACATATACTAAATCCTTTTCAAGTTTGGTCTCTCGCCGGATTCCACAATCCCATTCTAAGGCCGGAGAATAGGAGGGAAGACACTAGTGGTGGTTCAAAATTGGTTCGTGAGGAAAAAGGAATTTGAACTACAAAAGGTTAGTACTCAAAACTCCTTGAATTTTAATGCTTAAGAACATGCTAGCTAATTTACTATTTTACTATAATTGATGTACTTAGAGTGCCTAAGATCCAAATTGCTTCCGCATGTGTTATAACCAAACCATCATTCTTACCTTGAGATATTTTGGAATTGACCTATAACATCGATAAAACAAAGATTGAGCAGGAACAAAATCATTGTTGGGTGTTGGTTGTTGATCGTACGTGTCAAAATCATTGAATTGGAACATTCCTTACAACAATGTTGAAAAATATCGATCGTAACTCAGTTTTTCGCACCTGTGTTTCAGACGACCCAATTAATGTTGCAGACTCTTTTTCTTTGAAATTCAAGTCCAAGATATTGAAAAGACAAAACAACCTTTCGAAACTACACTAGAATGCGAGCAAAAAATCGTCGATGGTACCCCGACATCAGTCGAACAAAAATTGGTCGAGAGCGAAACTATTTTTGAGGTAGGTTACCCATCATAAATGTTGAAATTATCGAATTGGGACATTCCTTACAACAATGTTGAAAAATATTGATTGTGACTCAGTTTTTTGCACATGAACTTCAAATGGCCCTATTAAGGTTTCCATTTTAAGCACGTACCTACAATGCTCTAGGCTTTTTTCCCTTAAAATTCAAGCCCTACTACTTCTTTCTAAGGGAATAATGAGATCTTAGAAAGAGAAAGTACCATTTTAAAAACTCTCTAGAACATGAGCGAAGAGTCGTCGATGGTACCCCACATCGGTTGAACAAAAATTGTCCAAGTGCGAAACCATTTTGGGTGTTTTGTTGCCGATCATTTGTGTCGAAATCAATAAATTAAAACATTCATCACAAAAATGTTAAAAAGTATCGAACGTGACTCAATTTTTTCGCGCATGTGCTTCAAACTATCCGATTAGGGTTTCTAAATTAGGATTTCGATTTTAAGTTTGTACATACAGTGTTGTACCTAATTTTTCTTCGAAACTCAAGTCATAGAACAATTTTCTAAGGAATATTTAGATATTGAAAAAAGAAAGCAAGCTTTTGGAACTGCCCTAGAACCTGAGCGAGAAGTCACCAATGGTACCCCGACTTCAGTCAAACAAAAATTTCCTAGAAGCGAAACCATTTTTTTAAGTTGGTTGCCAACCTTAAGTGTGGAAATCATCAAATTTGAAAATTTCTTACAACAATATCGAAAAATATCGACTACAACTCAGTTTTTTCGCATGCATGTTTCTAACAACTTAGTTAAGGTTTCAAATTAAGTTTTTGGTTCTAATCCTGTACATATAGTATTGTAAGCTATTTTTATTTTTCAAAATTTAAGTTCTGAGTACTGTTTTCTATGGGAACATTGAGATATTGGAGAGAGAATCTGCCTTTGAAACTATTTTAGAATGCTGAGCGAAAAGTCGCTGATAGTACACGACGTTGGTCAAACAAAAATAGGTCCGAGGAGAGTAACCATTTTTGGGTGTAGTTGTTGACCATATGTGTTGAAAATCATCGATATGGAACATTCATCACAATAATATTAAACGATATCGACTGTGACTCAATTTTTTTTTAGTGCGTGCTTATAAATGACCTAATTAAAGTTTTGGTTAAAAGCCTGTTTGTGCAGTAGGTTGCTCTTTTTCTTTGAAATTCAAGTCTCATTATTGTTTTCTGAGGAAATATTGAGATATTGGAAAGAGAAAAATATCTTTAGGAACTACACTAGAACACGATCGAAAAGCCACCGATGGTACCCCAACGCAGGGCGAAACTATTTTTGGGTGTTGGTTGCCGACCATATGTATATCACAACAATGTCAAAAAATAACGATCATGACTATATTTTTTCGCTAGCATGCTTCAAGTAGCCCTATTAGGATTACAGTTTTAAGCCCGTACGTACGATGCTATAGGTTCTTTTTCCTCGAGATTCAAGTCTCATTATTATTTCCTAAGGGAATATTGAGATATTGGAAAGAAAAAGCAGCTTTTCAGAATTGTCCTAGAATGTGAGAGAAAATCCATTAGTGGTAACCTAACATTGGCTGAACATAAATTAGTCGAGAGATGAGACTATTTTTGGATGTTGGTTACCGACCATACATGTCAAAACTATCGAATATGAACATTCTTCACAATAATGACTAAAAATATCGACCNTTTTTTTTTTTTTTTTTTTTGTTTGTTCGTGCTTCAAACAGCTCTATTAGAGTTTCCAAACTAGGGTTTCGTTTTTAAGCCCATACGTACATGTTGTAGGTCTTTTTCTTTGAAATTCAAAGTTATAGTATTGTACCCCAAGTTATAGTGTTGTATCTTAACGTCAGTCAAATAAAAATTGGCCAGGAGCGAAACCATTTTTAGGGGTTGATTGTCAACTATCCGTGCCAAAATCATAGAATTGGAATATTCATCGCAACAATGTAATATATATATATATTGATCATGACTTAGCTTTTCGCGCGTGAACTTCAAACAATTTGATTAGGGTTTCCAAATTACGATTTCAACTTTCATTGTTGTAAGCTGTTTTTCTTTGAAATTCAAGTCCCACTACTTCCTAACGAAATCTTGAGATTTTCGAAGAGAACAAAGTCTTTTAAAATTGCCTTAGAACGAGAGCAAAAAGTCACCGATGGTACCCCGACATCGATCAAATAAAAATTGGTCGGGAGTAAAACTAATTTTGGATTATCTGTTGCCTGTTAGGAACATAGAGAGAAAACTGGAAAGATCTGATAAATTGGAACAAATCTCACATCAATGAAATGGGCTATTATATAGTATTACAGAATATATCGAAAACAAATCAAATCCACTAAATCTGTATGACTAAATCAAATCTAATTCAAATGACTAAATCAAATCTAAATCAATCCTAACAATTCCTCCCTTAAACGGAACACAAATAGTAATCAGTTTATATCTACGTCAGAACAGATTCTCAATAGTCTCCATGCGCGCAACAGGTGTAAATACTTCAGTATAGTTTACCTCTCCATGCGCGCAACAGGTGTAAATACTTCAGTATAGTTTACCTCATGCTGTTGAGTATACCCCTTTGCTACAAGCCTAGCCTTGTATTTGTCGACTTCCCCATTTTCATTGAATTTCGTCTTATAAATCCATTTTACTCCAACCTTCTTTCCGCCCTCAGGTAACAACATCAATTTCCATGTGTCATTTCTGTTTATTGCTTCCACTTCCAAATCTATGGCTTGCCTCCATTTCTCACTCTTCAATGCGTCTTCAAAGTTTACAGGATCAGTAGTGGTAGACATGGCCAAGTGAGCTTCATTATCTTCTTCAAAAAGATCTTCTCCTTTTGCATAGTCTCTCATCCAGACTGGTGGTCTCCTATTCCTCCCCTTATTCGAGCTAGGAGCGTTTGCTTCAACCGGAGAAGGAGAGCTTGCTTCAGCAGAAGAGCCAGAGGAAATATTTTCCTCTGTAGTATTTTCCTCTACAGCTTCTATATCAGATTCGCTCCCTTCTTCGTTTTCATCAAACACATATCACCTCATTCCAAATCGCACATAATGGATTCTTCATAGGTCTTATCCCAGTCCCAACTCTTATCTTCCTCGAATACAACATCCCTACTTATTATGATCATTTGTGAAGTTGGATCATAAAGTCTGTAAGTCTTTTGACTCTTCACTAACTCCCAGCAAAACACAACTCAAACTCTTATCATACAGCTTAGTTCTTTTACGGTCAGATACATGAACATGAGAGATACATCCAAAAACTCTAAAATACTTAACTAAAGGTTCTTCAATCCCAGCTTCTTCTGGAGTTTTATTTTATACGGCCAATGTTGGACTTCGATTTAGTACATGCACAATCGAGTTAATTGCTTCAGGCCAAAAACTTTTCAAAATTTTCTTTTCTGAAATCATATACGAACCATATTCATAATAGTTCTATTTTTCCATTCCGCAACTTCGTTCTTTTGTGGCGTGTATGCAGCTATCAGTTGTCTTTGTATACCATTTACATCACAAAAATTGGTGAATTCTTGTGATGTAAACTCTTCTCCTCGATCAGTTTGTAAGGCTTTAATAAATGAGTTTGTTTCCTTCCGAACATGAATCTTAAAGTTTTTAAATACAGCAAACGCTTCTGATTTTTCTATTAAGAAATAAACCCATGTTTTTCTGTTAAAGTATGTGAAAGTAATCAAGTGTCTTTTCTTGCTGTTTGAGATGGATTTGATTGGTCCACAAATATCAGCATGCACCAATTGGAGAATTTTTTAAGCTCACCATGTGCTCATTTTTTGAAAACAGAGTGCCTTTGTTGCTTACCCACCAAACAATTTTTACGCAGTTTCAATGGAGACTTGAGCTGTGGTAAACCATCCACCATCTTCTTTCGCTGAAGATTCTTTAATCCCTTGAAGCCCAAATATTCATATCTACAGTGCCAAAGTTTTTCAATATTTTATGTGATTGTATTGACACAAGTGGATGCTACAGGCTGAGATATAGCATGCAGTACGAACATTCGATTCGAGGACATCTTTGTCTTCATGATTAAGCCTCTCTCAGAATGAAACACACCTTGCACGTTCCATTTTGAGATAAAAAGGTAAGCCATTTTGCTTGCAATTTATCAATACTCAACAAATTGTTCCTCAACTCTGGCACATAGAACACTTCTGTGATTATCATTATGATTCCATTCACTTGCACCCGTACATTACCCTTTCCAGTTACAACCATGCTTGAGTTGTTGCCCAGCTTCACTGAATCTCTGAAACTTTCATCAAAATCTGAAAAATATTCCTTCTTCCCACACATATGATTGCTATATCCCGAGTCAAGGAACCACATATCTTCTCTATTGGCCTTATTCATTTTCACGTAAGCCATCAGCGACATCTCTTCTTGAGTCTCTGCATAGTTTGTCTCCTTCTCCTTGCTTTGACATTCCCATTGAAAATGTCCTAGCTTGTGACAATCATAGCACTCCACTGTGGCCTTGTTGAAGGTTTGTCTACCTCGTCCCCTTCCTTTGCCTCTAAAGCTTCCACGAACTTGACTCCTTCCTCCAGATTGTTCACCATGAGTGAACTTCAAAGTGTGTTCTTCTTCAACATGAGAACTCATACGTTGTTCATGCACAAGCAGACTGCTTTGCAACTCATCAATGGTTAAGATGGTTATATCCTTGGACTCCTCAATCGAACAAACAAATATAATCAAACTTGGGAGTCATAGATCTCAGAATCTTTTCAACTACTTTAACATCTCCTTTGTTCTCACCATTTATTTTCATCTTATTGGCTATGCTAAGGGTCCGAGCAAAATACTCATTTACCGATTCTCTTGCCTTCATGTGAAGCATTTCAAACTCCTTCCGAAGAGCTTGCAAATGTGCACGCTTTACTCGTGTCGAATCTTGATATTTCTGCTTCATAGAATCCCATATGTTCTTTGCAGTATCCTTGTTGAGGATTGTCTCCAAGATTGAACGATCTAATGCTTGAAATAGATAATTCTTTACTTTCAAATCTTTCAACTTCTGATCTTCAATGTGCTTCTTCTAAACATATGTGAAAACGATGTCTTCTGTTGCTGCAGAAATCCCATTCTCCACCAAATCCCAGTACTCCTCTGAACGCAAAAAGTTTTCCATGAGCATCGCCCAATGATCATAGTACCCATTAAATTTGGGAATTGTAAGCTGCACAAATAGACTCTCCACCGACGTACTTCTATTATGACACACGTAGAAGAGTGCTGCTTCTAATTTTAATTAGTTTAGGGCATGACTCTGATACCACAATGTTAGGAATAGAGAGAGAAAACGGGAAAGATATGATAAATTGGAAGAAATCTCAATCATATAGAAGAATGAAATGGGCTATTATATAGTATTAAGAATACATCGAAAACAAATCAAATCCACTGAATCTGGTATGACTAAATCAAATCTAATTCAAATAACTAAAACAAATCTAATCCAAATAACTAAATCAAATCTAAATCAATCCTAAGACCATAAGGGAATTAATTTTCTTTTTAGTCATATATTACTCTATCATGATTGAGCTTTTTTACAATTTGATAATGTTTTCCAAAGAATAGGCGCAATACATGGTTTATGAGATCACTTTTCTCTTCTCTAATAACCGAAAAATTGTCTACTATTTATGTGTAGAAATATATGTTTAAAATGTGTCTATTGGTGAAGAACTTTCCCTGGTACACATGGACGTGATTTGTCTAGAATTAATTGGTCAAATCACTCGATTGCCTTGTTCAAGAAAACGAAAATTTTGATAAGACCTTTTGTTTCTCTAAGAAATGGAGATAAAGGTTGATGGAAAGTTTATTACTAATTGTATTGATTGATGTTTTGATTATTTATAATAAATTTTAAATTTGTGATTGGATCATTACTCAGATTAATATAAAAATAATAAAAATAATAAATTTAGAATTTTTTTTTCCACCCTCCATTCCACGTAATACAAATATTAATTTTTTTTTTTTTTTTTTTTTGTCACTTTTCTTCTCTATTTAAATCCATCAACTTCTCCATATTTTAACACACACAACTTCAGTAATTTTTTTACCTCCATGGTTGTTCTCTCCAAGCTTCCATCCATAATTTTTCGCCTCCATTGTTGTTCTCTATAAACTTTCAATTTTATTTTATTTTTATGTGATTCTAGAGAGAGATTTTTATTGTATTGTGAGGAAATAGTTGTGAGTGCTCAAATTCTAAATCTACTATTTTAGAGAGTTGTGGTGTGTTCCTACAAAATTTGAATATTTGTACTGGTTTGATCCTGGGTCGTGGAAATAATTGAGTTTGCTCGTGAACTCGTGAAAAGAACTGTGTAGCAGTTGCGCTCTGATCTTTGGAAAGAGTAAAAAAAAAAAAAATCTTTATTCAAATTACCAAGAGGCCCTCGTGAGTGGACTAGGTTGAGTTTGACTAACCACTATAAAACTAATATATCATATTTTCTAACTCTTTCCTATTTTATCTCAAAATTATTATTGTGATTTATTGCATGTTCTAAGAGTTTATTGTTTTGACTTCAACTATTTTGTTGTATTAATTAGCCATAAAAAGTATCATAATTAGAAAAATTAGACACGCTTAAATACATTTATTGTTAAAACCCTATTCACCCTTTCTATGTTGCTCTTATAGATTTTTTATATAAACTTTATTGTTAGAGCTTATGGAAAACCAGTGTTAATAACAGTTTTAGTGAAGGACAATTAACCTCTAGGCCTCCTTATTTTGATGAAACAAATTATATTTACTGAAAAACTAGAATGAAAATTTATTTGCGATGGGTTGATGGGTTGATTATCAAATGTGGTTAAATGTTAGTAGAGGTTCTTATCTTCCAATAAAAATTGTTAATAATATGAAGGTGTCTAAAATAGAAGAGAAATTTGATGAGCATGATATGAAAAAATATTCTTTGAATGTCTTTATTGTGCCCTAAGTAATGATGAATTTAATAGGATATGTATGTGTTCTTCGGCAAATAAAATTTGGAAAACTCTTGAATAACTCAAGAGGGAACAAATCAAGTTAAAGAAACAAAAATTGCATGTTAGTTCATAATTATGAACTATTTAAAATAAATGCAAATGAATCTATTTGTGATATGTTTACTCCATTTACTAATATTCTAATTGCTTTGAAAAATCTTGGAAAAATATATTCTATTAAAAAAAGTAAGAAAAATGGTTAAGTCTCTACCTAAAAGTTAGGAGGTAAAAGTGACAGTCATTCAAGAAGCAAAGGATCTCACAAAGATTCCTTTGGATGAACGGGTTGTTTCTCTCATGACACCTGAGATTACCATGAAGAAGCACATGGAAGAGAATCAAAAAAAAAGAAGAAAAGTATAGCCCTAAAGTTTATCACATTAGAAGTTGTCTCTGAAGATGATGTCGCCTACTCCACACGTGTAAGTATAAAAATTTTATTAAAAGGAAGAAACAATTCAAGGAATATTTCACCAACAAAAAAGAGTCAAAAGGTGAAAAGATAAAAAACAATGAGGTAATATGCTATGAATATACAAAGTCAGATCATATAAGAACAAATTGTCCTCTTCTCAAATCATCAAAGAAATCCGAGAAGAAAGCAATGAAGACTACTTGGGATGATAGTAATGAAAAAGTAGCAACTTTTTGCTCCGCTCATATTGACAAAGATGATGAACAAGAGGATAAAGTAATTCTTGAATCTCTTTTTTATGATGATTTATTTAAAATTGTTGAGGAGATGCAACTTGATTTTAAAAAAAAACTTGGTTCAAAATATGTTGTGCTTCAAAAGATATATTAAACTTTAATAGATGAAAATAAGTCTTTACTAAATGAAATTTCTTACCTATATGGATAGTGATAAAAAAAAAATGCATTAATTAATCAAATTAAATTTCTTGAGCAACATTGGTGTGAAAAAATAAGTTAATTAAATTGTTTAAAGAAAATGAATCAAATAATTTGAAAGATTAGAGCTAAAGAGTCTATTAAAGGGTTAACAAGTGCTAACAAAAGATTAGACAAAATACTTAAAAGAGGTCCTTAAGGTGATAAAAGAGGATTAGACTGTACTGATAAATGTTCTATGCCTTCAAATTCTAAAACAATATTTGTTAAAGCATCTCTATCATGTCTAAGCCTAACCCATATAAATTTGTATCTAAGTATGATAAATTAGATTTGTGCCTATGTCATTATTGTGGTGTTGAAGGTCATGTTAGACCTAAATGCTTTAAATTGCAAAATTCTCAAAATGTTGATTCAAATAGAAAATTTTCTCAAAACATAAAATTTAAATGTCTTAAGAAATATTTTTTCCATTAAAAATATAAATGTCTTAAGAAATATTTTTTCCATTAAAAATAGAACACATAAACTTAGTCCAATAAACTTAGTCCAAGAAATAAATGATTGCATGATATTGTTTATTTCTGATGGGGTAAGTTTGGACATAAAGATTATTCTGGTTACTTATTCAAACCTAATGCAAATTTGAGATGGATCCTAAATTTGTGAAGAACTTTCTAGGCCCAAACAAGTATGGATAACAAAAGGTTAATTTTAAATCTCTTTATTTTTAGGTTTGTTTGAAAACTTTCAAGAAAAAATAAGCTGTACTTGAACCGTGGTTGCTCAGTACACATGATTGGAAATCAATCTAAGTTTGTGAATTTTTCTAAAAAGGACGGTGGCTTAGTAACATTTGGTGATAACATGAGGAAAGGTAAAATAACTAGTAAGGATACTATAGGTAATGACACTTGTACTCTCGTTGAAAATTTTCTTTTAGTCGATGGTTTATAGCATGACTTACCTAGCATTAGTCAATTATATGATAAAGGTTTTAAAGTGGTATTTGATAAGAATAATTACATAATTGAAAATGCTAGTGATAAGAAAGTTTTGTTCGTAAGAAATAGAGATGACAATATGTATACTATTGATTTAAATGGTCCTCCAAATGAAAAATGTCTTTCGATTTTACGTATAATTCTTGGTTACGACATATAAGATTAGGACATGCTATTTGATTTCAAATATTTCAAAAAGTTCTTTAGTTAGAGGCTTCCTAAATTTAAATTTGAAAAAATAAAATTTATGATGCTTGTCAAATGAGTAAGCAAAAAGTCCTCTTACAAATCTAAAAGTGTGATTTCTAAAGCTCTTTTGAACTTATTTGGCCCTTCTAAAATAGCTAGTTAAGAATTACCGATGATTTTTCAAGATTTACTTGATTTTGAGATTGATTTTGAGAATGATGTTTTGAAGAGATTGGCCAGTTTTGTAACCAGAGTTCAAAATAAAAAATAAAAAAAAATTAATTAGGAAGATACCATTTATAGAAATACATCCAGATTTACTCATTCATTTTGATTTCTTTTTACCAAACTAACAAATCTTTTCAAAACATCATTCTTATATTTTATCATCAAAACTCAAGTAAATTTGGAAAAATCATCAACTATCACAAAGCATAGTAATTGACTCCATAACTAGCTATTTTAGAAGAGTCAAATGAGTTCATATGTAATAATCGAAGAGATAAAAATCACATTGTTAGATTTGTAAGAGGACTCGGTTTCCTTACCCATTTGTCAAGCATCGCAAATTTTATCTTTTTCAAATTTAAATTTTGAGATATTTGAAATCAAAGTGCATACTAGAATGTCCTAATCATCTATGCCATTTATAATTTATCATTTTTAGCACAATAATTTAAATCAATAATGTAGACATTATCATCTCTATTTCCAACAAACAACACTTTACTATCACTAACATTATCAATTGTGTAATTATTTTTATCAAATATAACCTAAAACTTTTATCACATAATTGACTAATGTTAAGTAAGTCATGTTTTAAACCATCAACTAAAAGTGCATTTTTCAAAAGTGCATTTTTCAATAAGAGTAAAGAGTGGCTTATAGTACCCTTACCAATTATTTTACTTGTTACCAAAAGTTTCTAAGACACCATCCTTCGTGTAAAGACTCACAAACTTGGATTGATTTCTACTTATTTTTTTTTGGAGGCTATCAAATAAATCTAAAAATAAATATACTCATACTTGTTTGGGTCATGAAAAGTTAATGTTCAAAAATTTAAAAATCATGTTTACATTCCATTAAAACATTGTATTTTGATAAGTAAGAAGAATAATCTTTTATGTCCACACTTACCATATGAGAAACAAACAAGAAATAGTTTATGTATTCTATTTTCAATAGAAAAATTATTTCTTTGGTTAAATTTTATATTTTGAGAAAATTTTCTTCCGGAAAAATTTTCAATTTAAAGCACTGAGGTTTAATATGACCTTCCACACATATAAACACAAATCTAGATTTATTATAATGAGATACAAATTTAGCTGTGTTAGGCTTAGACATAAGAGGAGATACTTTAAAAAAATATTGTTTTAGAACTTGGAGGGGTAGAACATTCATCAATATAGTCTAATCCTCTTTTATCACCATGGTTAACTTTTTAATAGACGATAAGCCTTACTAAGTTCTTGCATAGTATTTAATTTTTTTTTTTTTGAACAATTTAATTAACTTATATTTTTCCCAACAATGCTCAAGAAATTTAATTTTATCAATTAATGCATTTTTTTTATCACAATCAAATACATGTTTTTCACAAGATACATATTATGTTCCTTCTCTTTTTAAGTAAAAAATTTCATTTAATAAAAATTTATTTTCAATTATTGAATCAGCTGCATTTCCTCAAACACTATAAATAATTCATGAAGGAGATTCAAGAATTACCTCATCTTAAGAGCCACTTCATCATCTTTGTCACTATGAGCCATGAAGCAAAAATTATGTGTCATCTTCTTCATCATTTTTGTTACAATGTGATGGACTTTAGGGCTATACTTTTCTTCTTCTTGGATTCCTCTTCTTTGCACTCCTTCGTGGTATTCTCATGTGTCATGCGAGAACCAACAAGTTCATCCAAAAGAAGCTTTATGAGATCATTTGCTTCTTGAATTGCCGTTACTTTTGCTTCCAACTTTAAGGTAGAGACGTTCCTTAGGTTTTCGAAAGTAGAATGTATTTTTCCAAGATTTTTCAAAACATTTAGATATTAGTAAATTTAGTAAACATGTAACGACCCAAAAAAAATTAAAAAAATTAAATAATTAAATAATTAAAATAATAATTTTTCCTAAACTACTCCCCCACTAACCCCTCCCTCTCCCACTATCTCTCCTCAACCAACTCATCCGTAGAAAAACCCAAATCACTTTACTGGATGCATCTGAGGTTCCTACAATGAAAAAAAAATACCAACAACGAGATTTGCAGGAGAGCTGGAGATTTAATTATTGGAGAGAGATCTTGCAACAACGAGATTTGCAGGAGAGCTGGAGATTTAATTATTGGAGAGAGATCTTGCTTTGTTGTTACGTATGTCATATTTCAGATCTCTCTTTCATTTATCCCAATCAGATTTCCTTCTCCTTTATCCCAATCAGATTTCCTTCTCCTTTATCTAATTAATCCGAATAAGATCTCTTGTTCCCTGTCCAGATCTCTTGTTCCGTGCCCGTTTATTTAGATTTTTGGTTATGATGTTAGGTCATAGAAAAATAACTAGAACAGATTTTCTTTTCCTTTCTCTAATTATTCAGAATTATATCCCTAGTTCTCTTGCCCAGATATTTAGATTTTTGGTTATGATGTTAGGTCATAGAAAATATAGAAAATAACTAGACCACAAATAAATATTTGTCAACCAAACAGATAGAAAAATAAATACAAAATAGAGAGTAAAAGAGAAGAATCGGAGCAAAAAATTAACGGGTAAATAAGAAAGGAAAGAGGAAAGAAGAAAGGAAAGATTTGAAATCAAAATTTATCTGTGAATTTTAGATTTTAACCAAATTAAAGGAAGAAAAAAAAAATACATATAAGATAAAGGAAAGATTTGGAAAGAAAAATTAATTAGAATACAAAAAAATATGATATGACGGTAGAGAGACAAACTACGGTTAACAAAATCAAAAGAAAAGAGAAAATACAGAGAGCAGGAAATAAGTAAAAAGAGAAAATAGAGAAGACATACAGAGAAAAAAAATAGAGAGAAGTAAAAGAAAAAAATAGAAGACATATAGAGTAAAAAAAATAAAATAGAAAAGGTAGGTAAGAAGAAAATAGAGAGAAGGCCATAATAGAAAATCAAAAGAAAAAAATACAGAATCGATATGAATACAGACAAACAATTTGATTAAGTAAGAATTGATCAAAAATAAAAATTGAGAGAAAAAGAAGAGTAAAGAAAGAATATCAAAAGACATGAGAGAAGTCAATCGAAATAAAAAATAGAAAATGAAATCTTAATATAAATAGAATATATATATATATATATATATATATAATATGTGTATATCTATTTAGAGATATATTATAACGTTCCAAGACTTTATCTATGCAAAGTCTTTAATGCTCGCATGAAGTTTAGCACATGAACCATTGTAAGAGTTAGAGAATTTAACATGAAATTGATGCCATGGATTCTTATAGGTTGGCTTGGATACAAAGGAAAAAATCAAACTTTCATTAAAGATAAATTGGTGACAACCGTATAAGCTAATCAGGTAAGTG